>NC_060277.1:12308500-12608500 GCF_021613505.1 Equus quagga
ACAAAGGACCAGTGCAGTATAAGTTATATGAGGAGATTCAACACTTTGGAACATTAATCCTCTGCCAAGTTTATTCACATGCTAAGTCCTTACACTTGAAGTCATGTCTTCAATATGTTGATTCCTTGGAAACTAGAAAAGATTTTAGGCTCTTAGCAACTTTTGATCCATGAATAATTTTACACATGTCAATTGCATCCAAAATTGTAAGAGTTTCTTCAGTTTTATGAGGTTTTCTTTTTTGTGTTGCTCTCCTGAGAGAAATCACTTTTTAGTGCTTTCACTGCCTTCTCTGACATTCTTACTGTTTCTCTCTATAAATGATTCCTGCTCATTTGCTTTTTGCAATATCCTATTGGAAAAAATCCATAGCTTTATCTCTGAATTCCTGTCACTTTGTAGCCATGTGCCTGGGAAGCTTAGATGGCCTTATCGATTAGTTACAAGCACCAAATGCGAAACGTTGATTGTGGACGCACTAAAGATCTTACCAATGTAGAAACACCTACCTCATCATCTAAATCAGAAATGCAGCTCTTCCTAAAATATAGGTTCTATGGATTTTCATTAATAATAATATAGTGAAAATAATATGCAAACTACCACTTCTGGCCAATACTAATCATATACCATATAAAGAACTTACATGATTATTATATTAAATATTCCACATTTGAATTTTCATTTCACACTCAGAGAAATTGAGGCAAAGTCTCTTTATATAAATTGAAATGTTCATACTTTGTGCCAGGCATTCATGAGATATTTGATTAATGTATGTTCAAACAGAAGCAGCCTACTCTAATGGAATATTAGAATGAATTCATATGCTTTTCTCACAGCTGAGTCTCTCACTGGGCATTGCCCTGGGTCTCAGGCAACTGCCTTGCCGGAGGGTGTAGCCCTTTCCAGAGGATGGACTTCAGCTACTGAGTGGCTGATGTAGGGACAGAACATCCCCTGCCCTTGCATGGCCTCAATGTGGCACCACTCTGAAGGGCTATGCCTGCTCCAGAACTCTCTGTAGGATGAGCTGAGGCCTCACTTGCGATAGGATTGCAGCTTCTCCCTCTGCCCTCTATTTCCTCCCTGAATTCCTTGTTATATCTCCAAGAGCTCTTCCCAATAAGTCCTCCACATCTCAGAGTGTTTCCAAGTAGCATATTCAAAGAAAAGTTCTAAATCTTTTCCTTTTGCAAAACTTCCTAGGAGTAACATTTAGCGGAAATTAATTCAAAGAGAGCATCAAACACAAAAGTACCAAACAAAAAGTCCTGAATGTTTTGCTCTCTTTCCATTAATGATTTGTTCTGATTTAAAAGGTAAGGCAAATCCCTCTGTGACATTCTTTAATTTCTGCTTCTGTATGGATGTTGAGGAAGACTTGTCCAATACTGTAGAATTGTCTGACGCTGCTGGGAAATAAAGACATGGAGAAAGTACTTCACATTCTAAAAAGGATAAAAGCAATGGGTTTCTACACCTCTGGCAGCCAATCCACCTCTGCTCCCTCAACCCTCCCATTCCAGCCTATTTAGGCAGAAAATGGAAGGTCTGAAGAGCAGGCCTTGGATAAGTGAGAGAATGTCACAGCTTTTCCCAACCTTCTGCCTTCCCCAGGAGATCCAAGAGAATCCCTTGTAGATATCTGAGATTCTCAAAAAGGAAGAGAGGCTGGTATTTCATTCAATAGGATATTTTGGTAGTAGAATCACTAATGGGTCCTCAGTGCCTTGAAGTTGTGGGTGGGGGAGAGGGAGAGGTTAAAAGAAGTTGAACCAGAGTGGATTTTCTGCATTGAAGATTGATTTGCGTCATGGAAGACTGCTGAAGGACCCTTCAAGGAAATGACACATACGCTAGCAAAGAGCCAGAATGGGGTCACCAGCCACACAGAGGGTATAACTGGAGAAATTGCAATAATCAACATGGGAGAACTTTAACACCATCAATTAAGTAAGAGATATTTACTCCTTTCTCCCCATCTCCCCTCTGGTCACCAGTACACTGGAGAAGAAGGAATCCCAGAAGAGGAAGGAAGTGAACAGAGGCATAAAGAAAGCATAGAAAAGTGGGTCAGGGCCTCTTCTGAGTGCAGCTTGATGAATTGGGAGGGGAAGCTGATGGAGAGGATAAGTGACAAACTGGATAAGTGACTGAAGTTTTCAGCCGGCCTGAAGAAGAATATTAATATCCAAAACATTGGGAATTTATGAGATCTTCCTGACACGTTTTTAAGAAATGGGAAATAGGGATCAGATAAAACACAGTCAAAGGTAATGATTGAAGAAAAATAATGTTATTTCCAGCCATTGGGTTAAGACTGTGTAGGAACCAGTTGCATTGCATTTCAATAAAGATAGGAGAATGTTAGCCAATTTCATTGGAGAAGAATGATTAAATTAAAAACATCCACTCTTCTACTTGACCAGATACACCAACTGAAGGACAAATTTTCTGTTTACTAAAGAAGTCAGCTAGGCATCTTTATTTTTATTTTAAAATCTTCATATACTTACATGGAAGGAAGTGTGTCCATAGCATAACTTTGGGTGAAAAAGAGAAATCCACAAAGAAATTATCTTATTTAGGCAAATTAAAAGTAAATGATTATATGTTCGTACATGTTTTCTATATTTATATCTCTCTGTCTCTCCAAAGGTTAAAACTAGAGGTTAACAGGAGTTAGTAGCGTTACTTGGGAGGAAAGCAAGACTGAATTATTGTTTTATTTGTATTATTTATATTTTTTATAACACATACATTTAACTTTTGAAAGTAAAAAAATTATATATTTTTTAAAAACAGGAAAATAAAGAAATAGATTCACCAGGCAGGCAATGGTCTCTTATCTGCATCTGGGTCTCTTCAAACATTTGTGAAGATGTCATGACTTTATAACCACTAGAGATACCAATTAAGAATGGGCTCTGTTGAGCATATAAAAGCAAATCCAATAAGAAACCATGCCTGACACTTTATTAACTCTGCTTTTTGCTTCCTGCTTACATCTGTTTTCACGTAAGTTGGTGCAGTAGATGCAGTGTTTGGAGACTGGTTAATCAGCAATTCCCAATTTTTAAAACATGAAAAACAAATCTAGGATTTTCCATGGCGGCAGTGGATATATAAACATTTCCAGAGAGCCCAGAAGTGTAACCACCTTGGAAGTATGTGAGCACAAAGTGACAGCCACATGGTTGTAGGAGTGGGGAATCTTTTTTCCTGGGCCTTAATTCTGTTAAAGTGGATTTCTAAAGGGAGTTTGTGGCATTTTCTTCTCTGTAATATTTTTCAAATAGGATACAGTTTTATCTGTCTATGAGTGTTAGTATGAGATCTTGTCAAAAATTGGGGCTTCTCAGTATTCTCGGACTCTGAAGAGGTGCCATGTCATGCTGTTGCTATGGATTGATTAGGGTGGGTGTGGTCACACTGGTAGAGTGGGCTCTTTCCCCTCCCACTGCTTTCTCTTGAGTATCTCCACTTTTCTTGGTTCTATATATTGAACCCTCTTCTAATAAGTCAATGAAAAAGGGAATCAACTGTTCAAATTTTTATGGAAGGACATTTGAAAGTTTTATTACCAAACAACTTTATTTTAGGAATGAGAAAACGAAATTAGTTTTTGTTTGTTTGATTATTAATGAGTGATTTGTTCAAAGAATTCTGTCCAAACGTTGCGGTGTAACCAACCCCGGTCAAGCATTTCCTTCTCAGGCCAGGGTGTTTCACTTTACCACACTGCCTCCCTTTTGTGGCTAACTTCCTTGTTAGTATCATTTCTATCTTTCAAGTCCTGGGATTCTGAATATTTCCAGTCAAAATAATTGAGAGAGGTGTGCCAGAATAATTTAGGAGTCAAGACCATAGTTGCTTACTAACATCAACTCTAAATTTTAGTAGAGATTTTGGTCATCTTGGGTAGAATAGCTACTTTCAGCCTTCAGTCAATTTCCTAATGAATCCACTCATCCTGTGAGAATTATACGCCTATGTTCCAGTTGCACCGTAGGTTCATAATGTCTCCTAAAAGACAATAATATTTTGTAGTCAATCCTAACAAATCATAACTCAGGGAGCTATATTTGGTGTTTTGTGAGTTGCAGATGTAACAACAAAAAATAATCTATAGCCAACATGCTGTTTGTTAAAACATCGAATGCATTTCGAACATTAACTTTCCAATCATGATTTCAGAAAGAGTGTAAAATATTTGTCTTATGCAATTTAAAAGTCTTATCACCAGTGATATGTCAGCAATACCATTGTAAGCAGGGATGGCAATTCAAGGCACATCCAATGCCGCTGCACAAATAATAAAATTAAAATCACAATAAAAGTTATATAAGTAAAAGTGCTAACTTAACTATGTAAATCACCTTCTGTTGCCACGTTAACCCTAGTGAAACAGATATGTGCCTTTCAATGCATTTTTCTTCATTTGGCTTAGTGGTTTGATCTCATTTTAGCATTTAATTGGTTGCATCTTCTGTAATGAACACACTGGGAATACTCTCTCCAGCAAGCCCTACCCATCTGAAAGAACTTAAAGTTTTACGAAGCACAGGTGGTTTAAGTCTGACATATGTATCCAAACAAACTTAACTAAGCAGATTGATCTCTTTCACTATTGTTGAGATTGTAAATCCCAGGAGCGACAACGAAGGTGAGAAGAGGCGTCAGAAGTTGAGAAAAAGAAAGAAAAGAAAGTCAGAAGGGATGTTGTTTGATCAGCAGTTGGGGTAAAATGTATGGATCAAGGAAGACTGGTGCATGTCTTTAAAAGAGTCCAATAAAAATGCCAAAGAACGATAGGATATTGTGTAGAATATTGTGACTGGAATGAGTCTATAGGATCACGCTGTTCAAGTCAGTCATTTCACAGTTGAGACGACAAAGAGCCTGAGAAGAGTGGTCTTGCAGTCACACAGTCATTAAGCAGCAGAGCTGGGAACTCTAAATTCTTGGTGTCTAGCCCAAGGTTCTTAATTGAACAAGAAATATAAAGAGAAGAGCTGCAAGTAATAATAAATTATTTAAACAAATATGCTAAAGTAAGCTGTCAGAATAATAGTTGGAAGTATTAAGGAAACAAAAAATTAGCAGGTATAGGCTATTTAAAACCCCAATGAGAGAAATGTCTACAACATAGTCATAAGTTCATTATTCATTAAAATGCCAATTTGGGGTCAGCCCAGTGGCGCAGCAGTTAAGTTCACACGTTCCCCATCGGCGGCCTGGGGTTTGCCAGTTCGAATCCCGGGTGTGGACATCGCACCACTTGGCAAGCCATGCTATGGCAGGCGTCCCACATATAAAGTAGAGGAAGATGGGCACCGATGTTACCTCAGGGCCAGTCTTCCTCAGCAAAAAGAGGAGAATTGGCAGTAGATGTTAGCTCAGGACTAATCTTCCTCAATAAATAAATAAATAAATAATAAAATTCCAATTTGATCTCAGAGATAGACATGCTATTATTTCAAACTAATAAATTAGCCAAAACAGATTTTCTATTTAGAAAATACTTTTGGTGTGACTTATATTCAATAGTATGGTGTGACGGAAACACTACGAGACACCAAATTCTAGGCTTCAGTCTTTTACAAGATCTGTACAACTTTCAGCAAAGGATTTACCCTTTCTCAGCTTCCAGTAATTCATTTAAAATTAGCAGTTTGGATTTGAGGACTCCTAAATTCCTTGTCCACTCTAACTTGCTGTAAATTAAATTAGAATGTAAGTAAGCTTCGGTTTCTTCCAGATTTAATAAATTTCTTCTTTCCAGAAAAAAGTTAAACTTCAAATCTAAAATATAACATGAAGGGTGCCTTTTCTCAGGTTCTCTGATCTTAGCCATTTTCCAAATTAAAAGGTATTATTCTGGAATCATCTTTCTGTTCAACTCTCCACATAAAAGATTGAGTTGATATAGTGGATTCTACTGTACCATATGTTAAATCCTTAGTGACTGGAATGGAAAACTCAAGTGTGGTCCTTTTTCTAGAAGATTGTGGCTCAGGATTCATATTTCCACCATCGCAACCCTAAATAAATTTAAATGTACAAATTAAACAGGTACCAGATCACTCTTAATGCCCAGCCATGACCATAAAATAGGTGAAAACAGTTAAGAAGAGAATGTAGATATCTTTTGCTAAAATAGGCAAGAGAGTACTAAGATTAAATAACTGGGTCTGAACCTCTTTCTAAAGTAGAACAAGCCTGCATTTTTCATTCCAATGTTTTCTGTTGTGGGAGAAAAAAAAACCTCAGGTCAATAATTACTCAGGAAACATTTCAGCTGTGAACTTGTATATCTGTTTACTAAATATTAATTTTGATTATATTTAGATCTCATGTAAACTTGGCTTGTCTTTAGCGGATAAAATAAATATCATTCCCAGGGCACATAAAAATTGTGGTTATGGGGTTTGGTGAATCCTCCATCAAGTGACACAAAGGGTGGATAACTAATGATATGGAGAACTAGTTGCTTATAGTTTTCATTTAGAATTATAAATACATTTCCTACCACGCTTACATTTTATATGTTGAAATGATAAATTCTGGCAATTTATTATATTTAGAAAGAATATCTATATTTAGTCCCAACAAACTTGTTAAATTTGTTAGACTAATACAACATTTCTGAGAAGTGCTCATTTTGAATAATTCTTTATCTGACACACTCATTTTTAAAAGTACAACAAAACTAGCATATTTTAATAAATAATTCCAAGATATAGTAACTTACATTGCTTTAAGAGGATATTTTCCTATGGATTATGGTAATAAAGAGCAAGAAATTCAATTGTAATTGTCAGCCTTTATATATATTAAAAGCTTTCCACTTCCATCAGTGACGACCACAGGATATGCATGGCTATTGATTGTAGGCTATTTGTACAGGATGGATTAATGGTTTCTTCTCCCGTAAATATAAATATTTCAACCCAAGTTCATCAAACCTTCAAACTGTTAAACAACCATTAACAACATCCAATCCCATTCACCCACCTACCACTCTTCCCCAGAGATTTCTGGAAATAGTTCCTTGGGGAATAAGAAATAAAGTGATGAACAATGATTTAAACATAACCATATTAATTACTTTACATATCCTGACACAACTGAGTTGTTCAAGAAATTATATTTTTCTTTACCTTTATTTAGCCAGAACATCTCACAGCTTACTTTGATCAGTGAATTGTTAAAATATCTCCTGGTTGCATTAATAGAAGCATGGACAGACCTAACTCATTTGCTTTGTCTCCTATCTATTATATAATTTGCTATCAGAGGAATAATCCTATCCATCATAACTAAGATATATACTGAATTTATGTCAGAAAAACTATTTTCATATAGAGGCTTTCCATATGTTAGAGCTTTTGAAACAAAATATGCGTTGACTTTTATTTTCTATTTAATGACAAAGATTAGATTAAATTAAATTTAGCAGCAAAAGTCTGACATCTATATACACATATGTATATGCATATTACTATGTGTGTACATATATTCATGTTAATATATGTAATATATTCACTAAAGTATTATTTAAATATAAGTTGATATTGAAAGATGAAAAAGATAAGAAGAAAAAAGTACTTCCCATAAATGTTCATGTACATCAGGACACGGACTTGACCTTGGGTTGAGATCTGAGTGCATTCCTAGCTATCAAAAGACTCAAAATAATCTCATGTGGCCATCAAGTCCCCTGGTACGAGACAAACTTTTATTTACATGATGTCAGAACCTTGGGCCTCTCATTTTCACAAACATCTTGAGAAAAAAATGACTTGTTCCAGTATTTATAATCATAGTCAATACTTATTAATCCTGTGATTTTGAGCTAGTTAAGAGTAGGAGACATCCGTTTCCCGACTGTGTGATAACAGAACTCAGCATATTAAAATGATAATAATATATAAAACTTCTGACACTTGTTAGACATGGAATAAATGGAAGTTGCAATAATAGTAATAAAAAAGAATACATATGACATGACTGGGCATTAGAATGATCTGGTACCTATTTCATTTGCACATTTAAACCCTCAGCATATAAATTTCAAAGGCAGGTTACTATATTGATAAATAAAAGTGCTGAGTCATGGCAGATATGGTTTTCTTTAATCATCACTTGCTTAGATTAAAATAACACTTGTTCACATTAAAATTCCTGAAACATCTAGTTTATGCATGAGGAGTAAAGGTTCATATTTTGTTTTTTAGATGGTAAAATACTCTTGCACTGATTTTCACAATCCTTCTCTCATATACATTAAATACACATCTTCACATAGGAGCAAGTTATAAAGGCTATTTACAGTTCACAGGTATAAAGGTTATTGAGATGTTACCAGTCACCTATTTCTTTCTATTTACGGTTATAATGGCTATTGAAATGTTACCTAGTCACCTAGTCTTTCCTGGGCCTGTGGAAACTGCAACTTGGAAGCCACCATAGAGCAGACACTTCTTTTTCAAAGGCCCCCTGGCGAAATCTCTTGCTTTATAAGCAAGGAGTAATTTACCATATTAGAAGACTAAAGAGACCTCCTTCTTGAAAATATCTAACAATCTATTTCAAAAATGTTTCTGCTCAATAAATGTTTGTGGACTTTGATTGTGAAAATCAAGTAAACTAATCTGGAGTTGCTAGTGACGGTGGAGGTAATGATGGTAGACATCATCTCTTGGTACCCGGAAGAGCAAGGCAACTGGGAGGAACTAAATATAAAACAGAGGTCCCAAGATTGCTGAAGGGATGATAAAAAGAAAGGAAGGAGGAAAGAAGGGAGGAAGCAAGGGAGGGAGGAAAAGAGGAAAGTCCGTAGAACTCCTGTTACTTTCATTCCGAAGCCCTGGGCAGGAGCCCTTTTAACCTTGTAAAAATGATAAGCTATTTCTTGCCTCTTTGCCTCTGCATAGTCTGATCCCCTTCTTAGATTCTTTTCTGCCTGGCAAAATACCACTCGTTCTCCTATTTCAGCCCAAATTTTACCTTCTTTACAGAGTCTTCATTAACTTCCTCACACAGGTAGGGATGTTTCCTCTTCCCGTGTTTCTCTGACATGGTACATCACATTACTGTTTATTTGTTGTGCAAGCCCCTTGAAGTTGAAAATGATATTTTAGGTGCTGTATATCTTGTATATAGTAAAGTATGTACCTGGATTATAGTAGAACATCATTTTTTGTATTGTTTTAATTAATTTTCACCTGATGATAATAGTAGAGACTTACTATGCAAAAATCAAAGATAGAGTTTCTTAGTTTGAATGAAATGGCTATTCCACATATAAAACAACATTTTAAAATGTCATCCATATTGACATATTAGCATATTCAAAATTATAAAAACATATTATCAATGAGGAATAATTAACAGACATGTCTTCATTAAAATATTTATAATCTATTGTCTGTGTCATGGAAGAAAACTTTCAGTATTTGTAAAAAGCTGTCATAAAGTCTAGAAATCTAGGAATCAGAGGATTTGGGGGTTGGAAGGAATATTAAATAGCATCTCTTCCAACCATCCTGCCAGTTGTAAATCCTGTATCCTACATTTCTGCCAAGTGAACATTGGGCAATGCTAGGTTCCCCCACTCTTGCCCTTGGGGGTTGATCTGAGAAATGCCACAATCAGGCACAGAGTGAGATCAGGACAGGTTTCAGAATTCTCTCTCATGTGAAATAAGGTGAAACATCACACATACTGTGAAAAAATGTGAAACAAATCATTTAACAAAATACTTGATTGCCAAGTTATACTTTCAAATGATATATTTTCTATATATTTTAGTAGACAACTTTAAGAAACTTTTTAGTGAATAATTTAACCCAATTTAATTTAATTTAATAATTTAATTTAACTTCAGTCTTTATTCAGAATAAAAAAATAGGCGATAATAGAAAAGAGAAATGGAACTAGAAAATAAGTGATAATGTACACTAGCATGGGAAAAGTTGAAGAAAAGGCATGGGATTTTGAATATATGCACACTGATATCTATGATGATCTCATTTTTATGACATAACAACAATGTTTTCCTTATTCAAAGAAATTTGCTCATCTTCACTACTGTCAAAATACAATGTACATCATGAATTATCCTTGGAAATGCTACATTTAGAAATCTCTCTCTTTTAAAAATGTCATTTTTCTTTTCCGAGCAATGGTCTGATTTCGAAAAAATATAAGAAAATATACCTACATAGAAAAATGATACTCTAGAATCCAGTAATAGTTTAAAAGGTCTGTGTTTTATCAGTTTCAATGCTCAAACTAAAGGTGATAGGCAATTCACAGAAATCTATGTAATTTCCAAAAAGAATTTCAGAAATTGTACTTACTACAATTTTGTTTCCCTAATTTCCTCATTTACATCTCCTAAGGACTGATATTCAGAGCTCTTTTGTGCTTACTATTACTATTACTATTAATGTAATCAAGGTCCTTCATAAAGAAGCCTTGTATTCTCCAAGCAGTAGCCAACTCTCTGTAGGCATTTTCCAAAAGTAACAGAGCACCAACACCTCTTTGTGCCTGGTAGGGCAGTGGACTCCTCACCTTCAGAAACAATTAGATCTAAAAACATTCAAGAGGATAAAGATGCTTATTCATCGAATTTAGCAAATGGGAAGATGATTTCTTTACTGATCACAAGGCCCATCCAGAAGTTACACACATGATTACTCTGGAGAGACCCCTGGTACATCATTAGGCCCTGGGCATCTTAAAACTACATTACTCTCTGAGAATTTCACTAAATTCCTTTGCATTACACAAAACCCTCTGCTGCACTATTCTAAAATGGTTTAATAATAGCATCTCTACTGATAACAGATACATTGTCACATTGCCTTCGATGACACTTCCAAGCATTGCCAATTCATGCATTATCTGCTGAGTTCACGGAAAACATAGAAACTGCTTTTGTGAGATCTTTATCATTCTATATTTTAAAATTATATACTATTTATAGTTCTGTTTATCCCAGATGAATGTGCGTGGCCTTACTATCTATGCCTGGGTATAGACAATAACCCATAAAAACAATCCCCAAATAAATAGTGCTGTTGACAGATAAATTATGGAAATAGTGAACAATGGACATTTTGGAACATCTTTAGTGCAGCAGTTTATGATCATACATGTTGTTTATCTTGCTTTTCAGTGTCAGATTGAAAATGTTTCATTCCTGGTAATGGTACTCATGACAACAAGCAAGCTTTGAAAAAGTGGTGGCCCTTTTTCTGCTGAGCCTTGAATGTTGGAAATCATAATAGAAACATTAAAAACGGAAAGAGATATAGACTAGGAGAAAAGCAGTTCTATTGCTACTCAAAGTTTTGTTGTAGACTTGTGACAAGGAGAGACCTGAAGAACATTTTTAAATAAAATTCTAGTAGAAGAGTATTGGAAGCCTGGTCAGAAAGGACTAAAATAATTTTGATTATCTCTTAGTTCAGAAAGTTTTTCACTCCTAGTGATCTGTCTCTGCTACTGTCTAAGTCTCAGAAAAACGTGCCCAAAGATGATGTGGAAATAGACAAAGAAGTGAAACTTTTTAATGTAGTAGATGATTATGAGATGATCATTTGATGATCATTTGTGCTTACTCATGCCAGGCAGAGGCTCAATATTTTATATTAATCGTTCATTCCAGACTCGCAGTGACTGATAATTGATATGAAGAACAAACTGAGGCTTAACGAGTTTATTTGATTTGCATAAGAATGGACAAGTCAACACATTTCAGAAATGATAGAGCCAGATCCTCGTCATCCTATACCAGAATCTCGTTTCTTACTAAATTTTATGATTTTTAGAGAAAAAATATATTAAATTATGAGCAAGTGGCAATTTCCAGCCAAATGTCTAATGTCCCATATAACAATGGGAAGAAAAATATGGCTTCAAAAATTACTGACCAATAAAACTCTATTCAGTAGATATGTGCTTAGTGTTCAGATGTTCTGCAGGATCTCTCCACTGTGTTACAGACTGTCCAGGGCAGGCTAGGCATTAAAATTGCTGAAGAATGAAAGCGTCTGTTTGGATGGAGGGGAGGTCTCTGTTTACACCATTAGTGCAAACTCTACTAGTTCTATTTACACTGTGTTCAGTTGTATAAGGCAAGTACACACTTAAGCTCACTTAAGGTCAGTGGAGAAAGTGCAACTATAGCAAGATCTACTTTGGTCAGGCAAAGGCAAGTGCTTACAGGTTGTTGGCTAGCATGTAAATTATTCAATAGCCGTCCTGCAGGAATCTACAAGAATATCTTCACTGACACAGACTAAAACAATTCCTATGAGGATGGAGATTAAAAGGGTCCCCAACCCACTTCCTTTCCATTTGAGAATCATCATTGTTTGAACATGTCTGATCTACTAGGATAGCCCCAAGTGATACTAGATGACAGGAAGAAAAACAGCGGTCCCTAGAAGAACCTCAACACAAGGAAAATGTGGACTAGTGACCCAAGTGTAATACTAGGGCTTAGGAAATCAGAAGGAAGTGCTGGGTTTAAGAATAAGGTATATTTGGGGCCAGCCCCGTGGCCAAGTGGTTAAGGTCGCCCGCTCCACTGCAGCAGCCCAGGGTTTTGCTGGTTCATGTTCGCCGACACGGCACTGCTCGTCAGGCTACGTTGAGGCAGCGTCCCACATGCCACAACTAGAAGGACCTGCAGCTAAGATATACAGCTATGTACCAGGCGGGATTTGGGGAGAAAAAGCAGGAAAAAAGAAAAAGAAGATTGGCAACAGTTGTTAGCTCAGGTGCCAATCTTTGAAGAAAAAAAAAAAAAGAATGAGGTATACCTGATGTTCTAACCCTGCCAAACTCAGGCACACCGGAGGCGCTTTAGAAAGCTGAGTGAATAGTAACAGTTGTCCCACTTGGGACAAGGTAAGTGATAAGTCCAGCACAGACTGGGCATGGCAGACCTGGAAGGGTTCCTTTGAGGATGAGTTGCCATCAAAGCGTGGATGAGTCAGCAGAGACCTACATTAGTGGCTGTGGAGGCTGGAGTAACAGTGTGACAGCAGGTACTGGGGACACTAATCTCCAGCCCTGGCAGTGGCAGCAACAAAGATGGAAAAGGGCAAATTAACCAGCCTGTGTGGGTGCAGTCTTTCTATTACAGCAGGTGGTGTCATTTTTGGAGCACCCAACACTCTTGGGAGATATGCTGTGGTCCTTCAGCGAAATGGGAGTGTTATTTGAGTACTGACTTCATCAGTAAGGTAAAATAATCAGGACTAACTTCCTGGACATGGATAAGCAGCGCTGGGCAGACTGGGACACAACAAGCAAGGGGGTGATGGAGTGGAGGAAACTGCTCTCTATGCTAATCTGGGCAGATATGAATTTGGAGTCTATATAATGTTTTTTATGAAAGGACATATGCTTTTATTTTGTTGCAAGCTGATGAGGTCTAGGGACATCTACATCCCAACTTAAAGTAAGTAAACTTGAAGCCATGACAGTTCTGTTCATTGGCAGGTGGCAGAGGTCCCAGGAACGTTCCGTATTTAAAGGATTATGATTTAACCCTACAAGCTGCCTTGTTATATCAACAAGACTTGGTTCAGCATAATTCGTTTTGAAAGCAAGGAAATAAGTAACGGGGAATTTTTTAAAAATCAAGTTGAAAATAGCACCAACACAGAGGGTGCCTCTAACAGACTCTTCACCAACATTTTAGAAATTAGATCACTAGATAGAATCAAGACAGATAATCACCTTCCTATTTAGTTATATCCCCATAACCTGGATCAAGTTCAAGGGCTGGTTATAACCAAAAGCAGTGAACATTTTTAGTATACTTTGACATAGATTATTTTTTATGATGTGTTAATGTCTCAATAAATTATTCATCTGGAACACCAGTCACAAATTATTGTTCCTGTGCCAAAGGTAAAGAGCAAAGTCACAGAGACATGCCTTTTAATATGACAGTGACAGTAAACTACATATTTTTCAGAATATTCACTTTCTGAGTGAAATTACAAATCCTAGTGACAAAAGAGTAAATCAAAATATCAAAAGGAGTCAATTTAAATAATGAAACAACATCAGTTTACTGCCATGGGAATATAAATAGTCACAATACTCCAATTTTGTACAACTATTCTCCCTAAAACAGAAAATATATTGTCTGCCTGTGGAGTCAGAGTGAGAAGATTTGTTGCAGATGGTAGTGTGTTGCTCTTGAAAAAAAATGTAGAAATCAAATTACCAAAGTCAGGGTAACCATGATTGACTGAATTCTGCTAAATTGTAACTGAAATTCTAAATGCAGGAGCCCAAGTTTATCCCCTGTGCCTGGGCAGCCCACAGGCCTACAGAGCTGAGAGTGAAACAGAGGAAGACTGAGCCACAATAGGGTGGTAAGGAATGGCTTCATCTGAAGGCTCTTCCCTTTTCTTTGGTCCTTCAAAATTATCAAGAGCTGTCTTAGTTTTTATATAATTTCATTCCTAGGACTGAAAATTTTTCTGTGATGACACTAAATTTTTAAATGGCAAAATCAAATAAAACCCAAGTTCGGTGTTTTTAGGTATAACCTACTCCTAAGGTTATGATCCTAAAGGATGTTCCCACAGGCTGGCAGTGTGGCAGTCTCCTCCTTTCCCTCATGAAGAAAGTAGAGAAAATA
Source organism: Equus quagga (assembly GCF_021613505.1). Lineage (NCBI taxonomy): Eukaryota > Metazoa > Chordata > Mammalia > Perissodactyla > Equidae > Equus > Equus quagga. The sequence goes on from NC_060277.1 coordinate 12,323,187, forward strand.
CTCAGTACTTGCATTACAGAAAAGCAAACAAGAGCCTTGCTTTTAGCCAAAACACCTAAAACAGTATGACCGTAAATAAAAATAAGCAAATGATTGATCAATTTACAGATTAAAAATAACCTATTTTCCTAAATTACACTGCAGGAAAATAAAACAAAGCAAAGCAAACAAACTAAAACCTCTTGTAAGTCACCCCCGCTAAAAGATGTCATCAATCTTGACATATCAGATGTAACTGGAGGGCTTGTTTCAAGCTGATGGCTGGCTCCCACTCCCAGCTACTAATTCAGCAGGTGGGGTCTATGGATAATTTGCATTTCTAACAGTTGCCAGGGAATGCTTTGAGAACCACTGCTTTAAAAAATCTTGATTCGTTTACCTGAGGGATGATAACTTTGCCCAGCAACTTGGAGAGTTAGGAAAATCTATTCTGGAAAAACACTTATCTACTGACTCATCATTTGTTAGCTGGATGCCTGAGAGCCACTCACTTAAAAAAGCTGTCTTTCAAGGTCGACACATACTCCCAGTCTCAGAGGGATTCAAAGAAGACAAGTTAATTGGTAAGATTGGTTTGTACTGTGAAAGTCATCTTAATTAATTTTGGAACAGAGTAAGGGTATAAGTATTGTTATATGTATGTAAATAAATGCCAAAACAATGCTGGAATTGAAAAAGAATTAAAAGTACATAGGCAACAACTAGAAGGACCCACAACTGAAATATACGGCTATGTACTGGGAGGATTTGGGGAGAAAAAGCAGGAAAAAAAAAAGGTTGGCAACAGTTGTTAGCTCAGGTGCTAATCTTTAAAAAAAAAGTACACACACAAAAAATCTCTGAGAAAAATAAACGTATAAAGACAGAAAAGAAAATGGTTCACTACTAAATCATCTTGCTTAGAAAGGAACTTGAATTTTCCCTTTATAAAAAAATCGTGTTCTTTCATTTATTTGCAGTCTTTTTCCACACCATAAGCTTCACAGCCTCTTGCTTTACCAAGAAATTAAGAAAGATACAGATCTATATCTTCCAAAGCCAAAACAGAAAACGAGTACAAGTAACCACGAAAGCAATAGGAACGCTGTTGCCTAGGGGATTAAGTGCGCTGACTTAGTGTGATATTGTGGTTATAATGGGCCCACTAGGTGATGCTGCTGATGATGACGATTGATGATGAACTGGAAAAGACTTGATAGGTATCTTTAGGGAAGAGAGGGGAATAAAAATTGGAAGAACTAGTTTTATTGTTTTTAAGGTGATAAATTGGCAGACTATCTCTTCCAAAAAAAGTGTATTTTGACTCAGCTATTTCCTGGAATATGAAATTGAATTAAAATAAGAGTTCATATTCACTATATATCACAACCATAAATGTATCAAATGGGTGAGCTAGATGAAAACAGAAATGTCAGGGTTTCCTTGACTGTTGATTATTAAAAGACAAAATAAAATCAGTAGGGGGGCTTGAATGCTTTCACATACTTAACAGTTAACTGGTCACCAATATCTCATAAATGAAACTTTGCACTGCGAAAAATCATCTAAATATTAAAAGTGCTTTTCATATTAAACTTTCTAAAAATTGAAATTTTATTGTGTTAAATAACATAAATGGAATAATTAATAATTTTTCTACTTCCGAAAATAACTCAAAAATATGTACAGTTCAGCAATCCTAAACTGATTTCATTTAAAAAAAAAAAAAAAGCTCTACCCTACCTCTCATTACTTTACAACCCAAATCAAGACAAACTTTGGAAAACAGATCCATTGAATACACTTTGAAAAAATATGCATAGCCATTTATGAAAGAAGAAAAATGTATTATATATAACATATAAGAGCTCATTCATCTATCCTGATTCCTCTGGGAGCAATCTCCATTTCTTTCTTCTTTATTTATTATGATTTGTTTTGTCCAGATATCAGAGCTATAAATATGCTGATACACGAATCTGTAGCCAATTTAGCATCCATTTAATTACTTCCCAAATTTTCGAATACATTTGATGAATGTCACCTTTATATTCTTACATACCTCTACAAAAGAGCTTGTAAGATGTGCTTTTTAAAATTATTCTTCTCCATGTAAGGCTATAATTACCAAAACCCTCTAACTTTCCAATGATTAACAACAGGCTGCAGGAGCACTAAAAATAAGTTCTGAAATCAAATATATTAGTGTGATATAAAGGAAGAGCAGCATTAAAAGAAGAACAGGCTATTCAGAGAATAGAAGTTTAAGGGATAAATGGCAGATGAGAGTTATAACATAATTTACACTTAACTTTCATGTTTTTAATAGACCTTGCAGCCCTTCAACTTTAATATAATTGAAGAAGTTGAAAATGTTCAGATAGTACAGTGAAGTGGTTGAAGCTCAGGAAACAATTCTGTGAGTAAAAGAGGAAAGAAGAAATTATTTGCTACGTGGAAATACACTGAAGAAAAAAATGTCTTAAGTAGTGTTTAACTTGCATTTTGAATATCAAACCAAAACAATACATGGAACTTAAAATAGTTCTTTGGCTAGTCATTTAGCAGTATTTGCAGGTTCTCACCCCAGGAAATTGTTTGCTGATTCACCTGGATTTAGATTATGCAGAAAAACATGCATTTCTTAATAGACGTGATATTTATAAATCATACTAGCATCAGCCTCCTGATGGTATCATTCCGAATATTTGTGCTTTATGCTTTCTAAATCTTTTTTCTGCCTACTTTTGGTAGACAGGGTAATCATTAGTATCCCCATTTTACAGCTTAGGAAACTCAAAGAAATTAAAGTAATTGCCCCAGTGGAACCCACACCTAAGTGTACATGAATGAATACAATTCTCAAAGAGAGAAGACCAGCTATTTTAACCATAGTTGGGGCTGCTGACAGGACCTAGCACTGGGACACAGAGAGTAAAAGCTTTCTAAGCAACAGGGAAATCCTCAGCAGGGGGTTCTTTTCCTACCTTCAGAGCCAGCGAGACTTTTCAAATCCACACCGCAGCAATTCTGCAAAAGCTGCATTGTGTATTAGGTATTAGCTGAATTTGTCTACACTGGAGGTGGGTGACACAACAGTGTTACAGACCCACAAAGATCTGTTCAAGGGGAAATGGGAGCAGCAACAGAGCAGTATAAATAGAGTTCGTGAACCTGTCTCTTAAGGATTTTTTCTAGACTTTAAGGAATTGGAAATTTAAATGCTAGAAATTCTTTACTGTTGTCCTTTGGGCTCTGAAATCAGAAGTAATCAGTCTGATATTCGGCAGCATGTGAACAGAAGCATAGAATGCAGAAACGTGGAATGCAGAAGTCAGAAGGCAGAATCTGGTCAGATACCATTTGTGGTTCAAGGTTTCAGGGGACGTGTTAGATTGTAGGAACTGATAATTAACCCTAGAACTACACTAGTGACTTTAGTATGTCATTTGTAGTTCGTGTGTGTGTTCTGTGTCATAACCTGTATGCGATTTGCTGTTGTGTGCCCTTTCACTCCTTGGAGAGGCCAGGTAAACTTAGAAGAAAAGGTGAGAACTTTGAAGACAGATGGATGCATGACCAATCCAAAGAGTCTAGGTTATAGCAACATGATATACTGGGAGAGTTACTTAACTTCACTAAGCATTAGCTGTCCTCTGTAAAATCAAAATTCTACCATTCCACCTTGAGTGATGACCTGAAAGACTTATACGACAATTTATATATATGAAAGTTTCCATTATGGTAAATATTAGCACATATTAGGCAACTTGGCAATTGTTATTATCATCATTATTTCAGGTTTTAATCATTGTCTAGTAAAACTTACGCAGTGTCTGTAAGAGAGAGAGACACAGAGAGACAGAAAGAAGCTGTCTTAGTGCAGGTTTGACTGACCTCTTAAAATGTGTTAAAAACAAGACAAGAGGGGGCCAGCCTGATGGAATAGTGGTTAGGTTTGCATATCTTGCTTCGGTGGCCCAGGATACCGCTCATCAAGCCATGCTGTGGTGGCGTCCCACATACAAAATAAAGGACCATTGGCACAGATGTTAGATCAGGGACAATCATCTTCCTCATCAAAAAACAAACAAACAAACAAAAACCAATACAACAGGCCCAAAATGGAGTTGTTTATGCTAAGCTCCACGTCACCAAACTGAGCTTGACTTAATTACAGTTTCAGCTCTCCCAGAAATGGAATCTTAAACCAGTCACTCAGGAATCACCTGATCAGCACTAGTTAGGTAATCTGCCTGATAGACCCCTGTCATCCCTTAAAGGAAAGTAACCTTGCAGTAACTAACCCACTTTTTTGCCAGTACAACATACATGTTCCTGCTCCCTTCTGCCTGTAAAAGCCTTTCATTTTGTACAGCTCCTCAGAGCTCCCTTCTATCTACTAGATTGGAAGCTGTGTGATTGAATGGATTTTTGCTCATATAAACTCTTAAAATTTTTAATATGCCTCAGTTTGTCTTTTAACAGAAGCATACTATGAAGGACTTCGCCTAAGTAGAGAGTATTCCTCTTTGTGGGTGTGCAAATAGCACATCTAATACCAAAGCAGATGATACATAGAAGAGTAGAAGAGAAGATAGATAGACACCCCAAAAGGGTCATGGATCTTAGTTCAATGCTTTTCTCCTAATCAATTTTTATTTTCCTGATTTTATTAATTGCTTCTAATATTTGTAGGAAAGCTTAAATTTATTTAAATTTGTTTCACTGCTTTAATTTATTCACAGGTCACATTGCAAAAATTGGTATTTTGATGTGGTCCTTTGGATAGAGAGTCTTTATACTCTTTTATTTTTGTAGAAAAATTGCCATTGTTTTGTACACCTTCCCTCAACTTTTATGTAACCTGATTTTAACGCAATTTTATTTGCATCATTTTTGCAACAATTTTATGAAATTCTTGCACGTTTCATGAGAAAATCCAAACTCTTGTACACTCCTATGAACCAAATTATGATATAAATAATTTCTGCTTAACCATTTATTTATATACACCTAGCTGCATAAAAATGAGGAAAACATTAGAAGCAATAATATAAAATGTTTTCAAGAACTATCAAATAAAATAAGATCATCAAATACATTTTAAAAGAAAAGATAACCGAAATTTTTTGATCTAGCAACTTCATTTAGGTCCCTGTTTCTTGCTTTATAAATTTAAAACTTATACTTCTATTCAGTACATATCTTATTATGACTGAAAGTAAACTAGCACTAAAAAATTGAGTTCATCATGCTCTGGTATACAAGAAGTGACAGCTAAATAGAGGTTCAATCATGAACAAATTTGAATCCAAACTGATTAGTGTAAAAGAAAAAGTAATTTGGGGAGAAGGATACTTTACCTAAGTAATAGTGAAAAGCTAAAATTTAAAATTTGTAAAAAGGAATTATGCTATTCTTTGAATATTAACAGTGATGTTACATATTGAAAATGAGGTGAGTGCTACAATAATAGATAGCCTTCTTACCATAATGAAGGGGGTGGCTATGGTACAGGGGTGAAAGCATCATCAGATAAACAACAAAAGTTCCTTGAGGTCTTGTTTATTTTAGTATTTTATGAAAAACAGTGAAAGTGAGTTCAAAATGAAAAATTGCCTTTGGTGGAAAAGAGATACAATTTTTCAACATTTTTCCAAGTTTGTTTTATATTTTTAGTTCAGAAAAGCCTTAATCATATTAAGCCTTGGGAAGAGGTGTTAGTATCAGATACCTAAAAGCAAGTGTTCTATCTGGTTTACTGAAATTCATTCACTTTCAACCTCAATGCATCAACAGTAGCAGGGGTATAGAAAACTACAAATGCCACGAATTTCTCCTTGAATACAATTGTATTAGGCTTGCTAAAATTGACTGCTATGGGGTCGGCCCCATGGCTGAGTGGTTAAGGTCGTGCGCTGTGCTGTGGCGGCCCAAGGTTTCGCTGGTTTGGATCCTGGGCATGAACATGGCACCGCTCATCAGGCCATGGTGAGGTGGCGTCCCACATGCCACAACTAGAAGGACCTGCAACTAAGATATACAACTTTGTACAGGGAAGGTTTGGGGAGATAAAGCAGGAAAAACAAAACAAAAAAAGAAGATTGGCAACAGTTGTTAGCTCAGGTGCTAATTTAAAAAAAAAAAAAACCTGACTGCTACATTTCTTAACCTCTTCTTCATCAGGGAGTCACATACCCACAGCGGCCAGTGTTAGCAGTCACTCCATATTGTTGTACACAAGCAACGCACAAAAGCAGGTCCAAGACATTGTTCTAGACTGACCTAAAGCTATGGGGCTAAGTCTATCTTAATTTTACAAACTTGTCAGCTGAACATCACTGTGCTAGAAACCTTTCAAAAAGTCCACGCACTCTCCCGTGCTTTTGATTAAATGTTCTGCATTAAAATAATAAGAATAAAATAGTAATAGTAATAATAAGAAGAACAAGAAAAAGAGGAAGAGAAGGAAAAAGAAACAAAGGTTTTAGAAGACATAAAGAGAAATGTGCCAAATTTTAATTCTGCCTCCTTATAAATTTTTAGACACAGACTACTCTGAAAGTGTAACTTTCAATGTAAATGTAAGCATTTAACCCCTCCATCAAACAATAATCTTTCAAAACAATGACAAGAGAATTAAAATAAGACAGCTTGTGGTTCCAATTTTGCTGTTCTGTGAAATGAAATTATTTAGAAAATAGCAGCTTCCCGTCCAAGGGGCATTTTCTTGTACACACATACCAATTTTTCACTCCATGACAGCCCCATAAAAAATAAATTCTAGACTAAATGAGTTTAATACATGCAGTAAAACATTTCTTTTACAAAATTCCTTAAACATGAGTGGTACCTTTAAGTGAAAAAAAAGAGAAGGAAAGAGAAAATTGATTCCATTGTGTTCCAAAAAATGCCAGTCTAGGCAGACAGAGGTTTAACTGTGGAGTTTAGATAACATGTTCTTGTGCATCGAGTTCCCAGATGAGTCAACATTTCCAAAAACCACTGACAAGATGTCTACAAATACAACACAGACATGACCAGGAAAATGACAACTATTCCATTAAGGAGACAGCTGGGCAGTCAAAAAGCGTCCTGCAACTAAAACTGTTCACAAGGCTTCTGAAGGGGCAACTCCAGAATATTTTGTGATATTGCTGCAGTGAAAGATTTATTTTGAAATAAGCAGTATAGAAAATATTACACAAAGGTGGTTTTGTAGTAATTACTGCTCCCAAAGACCGTTTCTTCATTTATTGGCAGGCACGGTAAAATGGAAATTGTTAATGAATTTCAGAATTAAATAACTTGAATAGGAAATTCATTGTCCAGTCAGAACCTTTTTAAAAAACTGATTATTTGTAATTGTTATTTGACACATAGACTATGCTAAGAAAATTCAAACCAAGAAAAGTCACAAATCTACATCATCAGTTTGCTAGCTCCATTGACTTAAAAATTAGCAAACATCCTGGAGATGGTGCCCCTGGCATGTCACAATCTTGCTTGCTTCTTTCTGTCATTGTGGAATGAGGGAGGAGGGCAAAAGCAGGCATGAGATTCCTTTGATCTTATTTGTTTTCACTTTTCTCTTGATGCAGAAACAATAAAAATGGAACGAGAACAAAAAGGAAAGAGAAAAGAGATCAACCCAGGGATAAAGAAGAGATTTTTACAAATAAAGAAATCAAATATTACTGGACTTTATGTCAATAACATATCACAAAGCTCCAGAAAACAGATGCTCTGTCAAAATTTATGCTACCAAAATCACGCAAGAAGTGGAAAACTTGAAAAGATCAATTATTGTAGAATAGATTGGAAAGATGATTAAATAGCTACCATTCATGAAAGTACTAGGACTAGATAATTTCATAGAAGAGTTCTAGGAAATATTAATAGCTCCAATCCTATTCGAACTACTCCAGATCACAGAAGGAAATCTCCCAATTTATTTTATGAAGCTTGAATAATTTGCAAAATATTACGAGTGAAAAGCTATGAATCAATCTCATTTTTAAATAAAGATGTAAAAAAATGGAAATAAACATATTGGAAGTAGAATACAGCAATTGAAGCAAAGAATAATATATTATAACAGACAAGGTATAGTCTAGTAAAGCAAGGTTGCGTTAACATCAGAACATTTATCAACCTAATTGAATACATACAAAATTTTAAAAAGATATATTATCACAGTAATATAGGTCAAAAACATTTAATGCCATACATTGCCATTCTTGACAATTGAAGGAAACTACTTAAATATGGCCAAAGGCTATTAACTTAATACCAATAGCAATTACACAATAAATAACAAAATAATAAAAACTTTACATTTAAATTCAGGATCTTGACTGAGATTCTTGCTTTTGTCATTTATATTTAAGATTTTCTTGGAGAGTCTTGTGAATGCAATTAGAATATAAAATAAATACTAGTAATATTAGCCAAAATGATGACAGTTTTTCTTTAAAAATATTACTTAAAAAAAGAGATGCTAGAAAAATCTCACTGTATTAATAAGTGAATTCAGACATGATAAATATGCCAAAGCAATATATACGTCCATTTTAATAATAAGCACTTAGCAAGGGAAAAATATTCCATTCACAATTGTTATAAAGCCTACAAAATATATAGGAATAAATTTAACAAAAAAAGCATAAAATATATACGAAAAAAGTCTACTATGTCTTATTAAAGATCAAAATGAAGCAAAAGATATTAGCATGAACTGACACACTAAGTTCTTGGACAGGGAGCCTAAAACTCATACAGTATCCCTTTCGTCAAACTCATTTTTTGAAAAAGCAATTTCAATTATAATCCTAATAGGTTTGGTTTTGTTTTGAATGAATAGAATGATTTTAAAATTAACATTAAGAAATAAATGCTGGAGAACAGCCAATGAAAGTATGAACAAGTGAAATATTGAGCAGACTTGTTTTACCATCTGATGGACCATAACGTAAACCCACTGAAATCACCAATTAGGTAGTGACATAGGAGACAAATGAATCAGTATTGAATGGAGAATTGAGGAAAAAAAATCCAGTATATACGGCAACTTAATATAACAATTAAGATATTTCAATTATTTGGGAAAATAAATGGTGGCACAAATGGTTACCCATATGGAAGAAAATAGTGCCTGTGCTCTATTTAATATTAAATATTAAAATGCATTCCAGATGAATTAAAATTTTACTAAAAAAATTAAACAATAAATATCTTAGAAGAAAATACAGGAGACTAGATGTATATAGGACACAGACACTATAAATATTTTATTAGATAAAAATTAAAATAAAAATTATTTTGGCCAAAGTGACCAAAATAAAAACATATAACATAAGAGAGATTTGAGGAAATTTTTAATACATATTGAGGGATGACAGGTTAATTTCTATATCAAAACAGTTTAATATCTATAAATATAAACTAACAAGAAAAAGATAACCACCTCAAAAAATGGGCAAAGATTTGGACATTTTACAGACTGTAAATTGATTTAACATATCCAAAGAGCAATCTGGCATTATTATTAAACAGAAAACGTTCATGATAAGTGAAAAACAGGTAACAAAATAGCATGTATAACAAGATAAGAGTTTTAAAAATAAAAAATTAAAAAATAAAAAAATTGAATAAATAGAGAAATGTTTTTTTTAAAATGATAATACAATTATGTCCGGTTATGAGGGTTTTGAATGTTTTGGTTTCATTTTTATACATTTCTCAATTTCTTTTTTGTACCCAAATGCCCTTATCTTTCTTCTGTGTTCCCCAGGTTAACAACTGGCAATTACAGTCTACCACTTGCTATTATTTAAGTGTAAAGGAAAAATAATTGTCAGCTCAGTAAAGAGAACTTACTAAATATATAAAGTATAGATATAGATATATTGTGCCATCATCGCATGACCTATTAAATATTTACTGCCTGTGGCTTGTCTGTCTTCCCCATAAGAGCTCGGATTTAGTCTCTTCACTGTTGAATGCAGTGCCGAAAAGAGTATCTAGAAACAGTAAGTGCTAAATAAATATTTGTACAGTAAAAGTATAAAGTATTACTTTTATCAGAAAACAAATCTATAAAGCTTTTTTATGTGTTTCTTCGGAAAAACTTTGGCAGTTCACATATTTAGTCTTAAGATTACTAGTGGCCAATGTTTAAATTCATCAGGACCTCAAGAGAAAACAATCTAAGGCACAAGGAAAGCAACACTATGTCAGGAGTGAGACATGAGATAGATTTTTCTCGTGAGTCTGTTTAAAGCAATGCTTTCAACAAAATCTTTACAATAAATAAATGACATAAGTCTGTTTCTTATAGAATCACTTAATGTAGGTTAACTGACATATTGTTAAAATGCAATTCAGGAGTAAAAACTATCCTGCACGAGGTAAACTGATGCAGTATCAGTATGGAGTGCTGTTTGCATTATAGAGGGTCTGGAAGAGCACATGGACCACTTATCCTTTAGGCTATCCTCCATAAGTATCATCTTTCTTAACTGAATTTTTGGTAAGTATTGAGGGGCAGTGATTTGAGGTTTTACTGAAAAGTGCTAGGAATGCAGATAGTCTAATACTGGTTAACTGGATGCCCATGTGCTTTAACTGGCAGTCACCTGGTGGTTGGAACGATATCAGGAAGTTGAGGAGTCAGACAAGATTGTAAGTGACCAAAAATCCACCTACTCTGGCTCACAACCAAGGTATGAAGTACCACAGCAGAATCATGGTTCTTTTCTAGAGAAAACATTGGGTTTACCTTCACAGACAAAGGGACAATTTACGTCCCACAAAATCCCCACCCTAAAAATTTGCCGCAATTGATTTTAAACTAGACCATTGTTTTGGGTGCATGCACCCAAACTCCTCCTTTAGTCATAAAAAGAATGCCAAGACACTGCCTGGTGTACCTTATAAAATAATCTGGTTGCAAAATGCAAACCTAAGTAATTACATTATATAAATCTGTGTATAGGATGACTAAATATAGGCTAGTGAAATGTTCGGAGGCTTCTCCCCATATGCTCACTGTCATTTTAGAAAAATAGAACTATTCATTTTTGATATTAAATACTTAACATACCAGGTGTCTAATAAAGACACTCAGTAAGACACTCTTAGTTTTGGATAATAAAATCGTGTCATCTACATATAATAGAGCATTTACTATTTTTATCTAAAAGTGATATCAAGTTATTAGGAAATAGTCTACAGAGGGTCTAGGACACATTCCTATTTGGTCATGCCTATATAACTAATAAGTTGAAAAGTTCAAAACTGAATTCTTAAACTTTTCCCGCAAATTGTTACTCTTGCTTTAATCCTTGCCTTGATGAATGGCTCCAGCATTACCCAACCTCCTCTAAAAACATCTACAAACCTATCTGTCTTTTCATCTCTCCTTTCTCCCATGTTGCTAGTAGCTTGGGACCATTCTCTATATACAACCCCAAATTATCTAAAGAATGTGTCCTATACAATCAATTTAGCACAGCCAATTATTTTCTTCACCATCTGTTCCCTGTCTACATTTTGAGCTTTACTTTCAACCAGCCCTGGTGTAGCGGCCATGTGGATCTAATATAAATTAATAAAAATGCAACAATTAAACATCTCCCCTCCGTGCTTTTGCTTTTGTTATCTCCACCTGGAATTCTCCCCTTTTCCTGTCTTCCCAGTGATATACCACTCATACTGTAAGCCTTAGCCCAGGTGTCATTTCCTCTATAAAGCATCTCCTGAAACTTTCCAGCTCCCAGGTTGACTTGCCCAACCTGTTCTCCAGACCCTGTTATATCCTATCCCTACTTCTCTCTTTGATATTATGAAAAGTATTGGATTTACTTGGTTACATATTTGTTTTCACCTCTGTCAAAATATAAACATTTTGAGGCTTTGTTATTATGGTATACCTCCTGCATGGCATAGCACTTATCATATAACAGGAGGCCAATTAATGGCTTTTTAAAAGGTGAAGAGATTCTAATAGTCATCGGATGTCCACACCTTTGTATGACAATGTCATTTTCTCAGATGTCATTGAGAAAAGGAAATGACTCCAAAGTAAAATATGCACTTTAATAGTTATTGTTCCACTTTTGATTCAAGAAGGCAAACTGAGCACGCAACTTGTACAGTCCTGTAACTATTAGCAGTAAAACATCAGCAGCAGAGGTATTTCAACCAATTGCTGGAAGAGGAACACTAGACTATAAGTATTGATTAACAAGCAGAGTGGAGCGGTTGACAGTCTACGATATGTGTGAATGGGCAACAGACACAAAGGAAGCTGCACGGCTAGGCAGAGTTCTTTACACTCTGGAGACTTGGGGGGCGGGGGAGCCTGTGAACAAAGGTGAGTATAAAAAGTGGGCCGGAAAACCAGGATAATGCCTCTACCACTTTTGGAACCAGCCACACATTTAACTCTCTGGAGGACAGAAAATAATAATAATAAGTTAACAAACAAACAGCTATAATACATAAAAACTGTTAAATGAAATTATCTGTGGCTAACAAAGACAAATGTTCAAAAACACAGAGAATCATGAAAAGGATGCACGCGAAGTCCAAAGTTGAAGACATTCATGTTTTCAAATCAAAAGAGCCTATGAAATTTTAAATTAGGTCCACACAGTCTAAGTGTGGACCTAAGATGAATATTTCAAGAACTTTTTAAAAAGTTATGTACAAAAGAATGAAGAACCCATTGATAAATTTCATATCAGTAACACTGCTTCCTAGAATGAAACTGAACAATTCAGTGCTCTAAGGAAAAACAGTTCTCAACTTTGAATTCTGCATCGAGCAAAATTATTGCTCAAGCGTATAGGTAAAATAAACCCAGGAAGTTGTGAGAAGAATATCAGAAAGAAAACACAGAGGATGGAAGAGAGCATGACTCTAACTCAGGACAGCAGAGCGGGGAAGACAGAAGTCTAGCAGTCTAGAGAGCGACCGATTTAGATAGGACAGCAGGATAGAGTACCAGGAGAGCAATCTCCAGGGAGAAGAGCATCTCAATAAAACAAAAAGATGCAGATAAAATCATGGTCAAATCTAAATGCCAACAGGAGAGCAACAGGTTTCCAAAATAACAACAGAATGAATACCAAGCAATAGTTTTAATGAGTAAGAATTGGAAGTATATTTAAAATACAGTTTTTTTAAAAAGGCCAGTTTTCTCTATTAAAAGAATAAAAGACAACCAGAAACTCCCGTGTGGGGTAGAGGGGACTATAAAAATAAGGGGGGCGGATTTCTCTTTATTAGACTATATATACACTCCGGAAGAACTATGAAGAGATTAGGACCAGCTAGAGAGGGGTAAGTAAAAGGACTTTATTTTACCACAAGTCAAATTTTACTTTTTGACTTTTTAAAAATATCTACATGACTTAATTTGACTTTTTATTTTAGAAAAGAAACTAGTACATACACATATATATCACAACATGTCCCTTTTTCAAAATTTTTTCCAAAAATTATCGTATGATTTACAAACATGGATTTAGACTGTCAAAATATAATTACTTATATTTACCACGTTCTATAAATCTTTAGTCACAGCCTAACACCAAAATGTGAACACAAAGCATCTTCTTGTAGAATAAATGGCCCACATTTCCCCAAGGGAGCACATCCTTTTGAGAATAAATTGCATTCACCATGTTGCATTATTACATTTATTTTAGGACTACAGGCTAAATCCATAAAACTGTAATGATATTTTCTTTTCCCCTCCCAGGCTTATGGTAACAGACTTATTTTCACAACCACTCTAAGTCATTAGAAGCATTGTTAATTTACTACTATCTCAAGTCTCTTCATCTCTAATCTGCATTGATTTTCTGTCCTGAACACAGAAAGTGCACATTTTTAATGCTTTAGTGGCAATAAGTTTTCTTTTGGATATTTTTTTCTCCTAGAAAAATTGAATAAAAAAGGCAAAACAACTGCTTGAACTTAGATTAATGACTTCCTAGAAGTGACCATAAGGAATACATAAACTTTTAGGGAGTAACATTATTAGAATGAAAGAAGCATATGACCTGGAAATAGGACATAGGAAGTGCTTCTCATTTATTGTTGTTGGTTACATTCTCTATGGGGACCTGACCTCCATGAACAATTAAAATTCAAATCATGGCCAATCTTCAGTAAATAGTAAATTCTAGAAATTTAGAGAAGTTCTCTTTTCCACACATATTGAGTATGTGACTATTCTACTCTGAGGTATCTATACATTTCTCAAACTGCCATATCATGTTTTTACAAAACAGGTCTTAGCGTTGTCTTTTGGTGTTCCAGTCACCATGTGGCCACTAAGCCTTACCCAGGATGACATGGGAATCCTTGTCTTCAGTATGTGGGCTCATGGAAAGGCAAAATTAAGGAAGCCAAATGAGGCGATGCCTTATCAGAAACTGCTTCATTATTGTCTTTCTATTCTGTGCCCTCCCTCAACCGGGAGAAGAATGTGTGTCAATTTACAGCAACACTCATTGTCAAGTACATATAATACATTTTTTAAAAAGTAGTAAAATAACCCAGAGTGGGCTAAATTGAGAAACCGAAATTTAATACTATGTATTTTACTATGTAAACTAAAAGGAGTATTCAATTCTTTTCTTTACTATTTTTGAAGAATGGACAGGGTTATACACTGGTCCACCCTTATCCAAGGGGGATACATTCCAAGACCCCAGTGGATGCCTGAAACTGCAGATCGTACCCAACCCTACATATACTATGTTTTTTCCTATACACACATACCTATGATACCGGTTAATTTATAAACTAGGCACAGTAAGAGATCAACAACGATAATAATAAAATAGAACAAGTATAACAATATACTGTAATAAAAGTTACCATAGATCTTAGAAACCTCAGCAAACAATTATTTTTTCTTTCCTTATTAAGTCACGAACTTTCACCTTTTCACTTAAGGAAAGCACTTTACAGCTGCTCTTTGGCATATCCAAATTGCTAGCATCACTACTCATGTGCTTTTGGGCCATTATTAAGTAAAATGAGGGTGACTTCAATACAACCACTGTGATACCGCGACAGTCTATCTGATAACCAACAGGCAGGTAGCGTGTACAGCCTGGAAACACTGCACTAAACGATGATTCATGTCCCAGGCAGGATGGATTGGGACGGTGTGAGAATTTATCACACTATTCAGTGCGGCACACAGTTGAAAACTAATGCATTGTTTATTTCTGGAATTTTCCATTTGATATTTTCAGACCTCGGTTGACTGAGAGTAACTGACACCATGGAAAGTGAAACTGCAGATAAGGAGGGACCACTGTAATAACATAGTCTAATCGTTTAATATCCTTGAAACACAAGGAATGAAGATTCATGAATATTGGCTTCTCTTTCTAATCATCACTGCCCTGCTTTGTCAAATTAGCTTTAACTACATTATTTTAATCTCTTGATTTTTCAGTAACAAAACAGAAAATCAATCTCTATCTTCCCCACTCATTCAATTTTAGATTAGTTATTGTAGTCTAAACTGATGTCATGGAAAACTCTGCAATAGGTGTGATAATATACGTACATACATATTTTTGGTACATAATATGGGTATTTTTTCAATTACATAGAAACAAATTCCTCCATCAGTTATTTGAAGCTCTTTATAAGTAACAAATGTGGAAAGAGATATTTTGTCATTAATTAATATAGAATAATATATATTAGGTAAAAATTATATGACATATATGCATATATATGAACTACCATAATCAAAATGCTGATTAGTATCAGAAAAGAAAAAACACCATTTTAATTCACAATTTCTGACAATTCTGTGGTATTGTTCTTACACAAGAATAAAATGTCCATCACCAAGGATTTTCTCTTCTTAATTCTTGAGACATGAGATCATTTCCTCATTAAATGTAGAGCTAAAAATGTAATCCTTGATACGGAAATGGCAGACCACAATTTAAAACCTAAATGCTTTTCAAATTGAGAATGCCATGGTAGATTTTTAATTTGCCAACAACTTACAAGTCCCGCTTTCCTTTGTCAGTTAGATTGTGGCTCTCTGAAGTGAGCTCCTCACAGGCAGTTCAATGCCTTTGGTAGTAGCATGATTTTGGCACTCAGGGGCCCTGGGCCCACATCCTAACTCTGTGATTGCCTAGTCCTTATGAGTTTGGACAAAAGTTTGGTGAAGTTACGACGAGATTTCCAGGATTTGTAGAGGAAGGTAATGTAGGCTCCTCTGTGGAGGGTAACAGACATGGTAACAAACATAAAGAATCATGATTGTTAACAAATATTACTGTCCTCTTCTCTGTCTTCATGAAATTTGAGTAATGGATTTTTAGCTATTTTGAATGTGTTTCTAGTTTTGGGACTAGATTTCTTTGGTTAAGCCAGTGGGTCCAAACTCTGTAAGTTATTCTTTTTTCTTTCAAAATAACTGAGTTAAATAGAAAGAAATAAAGAAAGGGATGGAGGTTGGGAGGAAGGAAGAAAAGAGGAGGATAGGGAAGAAGGGAGGCGGGAGGAAAAAGGAATAAATCTTTTTGAGTGTTATGGCAACACGTCCTTTGGCAATATCACCAAGAAAATTACTGTGCCTTTAGCATTTAGGAACCTACACACTCCTCAGATTATTTTAGACAATGTAAAGCAGTACAACTCATTAACAGCTGTTTGTCATTAACTAATAAACACTGGATATCCCAAATCACATTCTGCTTGCTGGTGTCTTTAGCCTAAATGAAGATGCACTGGCCAATTCCATTTACAATACAAGGTAATGCTTTCATGGAAGCCACTTTTATGTATTGATTTATAAATTATTCCACCCGAGTTAATCTGGCATTTCTTTGAGATTTGATGCTATCAAGAATTATAGAATATAGATGCTTTCTATGGATTCTGGCTTCAGATTTCCTTTGCTTGGAATTGAAATCATCAATTTCATTTTCCTTTAACATACTACATTCCTTGAAACGCCAGAGGCCCTCAAAGGGTACTAATGAGTTCTTGTTCCAATTAACAGTTTTCAATTTTTCTTCTTTGCTCTTATGAAAGAGAAGATTAGTAAAAGAAACAAAAGTCATTACCAATACTCTCTAAATTTTATTCATTGCTATCATTCTCAGTGTTGCAGAGGATGTCCATATACTTTTTTTTTTTGCATTTTTTAAATCAAAATGTCTCATCAATAATTCGAAACTCTTTACAACTAGCAAATGTGGAAAGGGACACTTTTTCCTTAAACTCTATTTCAGGGCATCTGCCTTTTTGTTTTAGCAAAATTAGACCTAACAATAACAAAGCCTCACGTTTACACTTTTCAAGATGATATTTAAATTTTATGATTTTTAAAGCAATAGAAGTTATCACAAAGGGAAAGGGAGTTAATTTTAATAAGAGAAAAATAATAAACATCAAAATGAAAATTTATGACATTTAAAGGGTAAATATCTTTACTGTGTGATCCGTATATAAAAATTGTTGTGATAAACACTAAGACTCCAGGGAAAAAATGGGCAAAGAACACCTAAAGACAATCCCCCAGAAAGCAAATAAAAATGGTTAATAAACATATGAAAAAGTCCAACTCAGTAAAGAAATGCAATTCGAAACAAAAATGATGTTTTTCTCCTATCAGATTAGCAAATATGAGAACAGATAATACTCAGGATTCGCGAGGGTGCAATGAAATAGACTCTGCTGTACATTGGTGGGAGGATAATTCAGTAGAATAATTTTGGATAGGTAATTGTCAATTATATACTAAGAGCTTTCAAATTGTTCATATTATTTAATTATACCTAGGTGTTTCTCCTAAGGAATGAAATCGCAAATGAAGATGAGGGTATTTTTTATGCAGATGATTATAGGGAATTATTTATCATAAAAAATATGGGAACAATAATGTACAGTAATATATAACATCATAATTTACAACATAAATGTTATATATGTTATATAGCATAATATATACCAATAGTGTAAAAGGTTAAATGGACAATGGAATAGTCATATGAATTTCAAAATTGTTTGATATAACCTTAAATAAAGAAATTAAGACACATATTTGAGATGTAGCACAATCAGACGTTTCATTTGCTCACACAGGAAGGAAATATGGAAAAATATTAATAATAATTTTAAGTTGTGAAATTATGAAATATGAGTAACTTTCAGTATGTGAAATTGGCTCTATTTTGATACCAAATTTTTTATAATTCAAAAATATAAAATGACAAATGTAGAAATCATAAAGGCCTACATTTTTAGGGGAGAGGAAAATAAATTTCCTTGTTAATATCTATTTCTCCAGTGCAGAGAGCCCGTAGATATTTCTTAAGTGCATCAATACATTATTGTTAGTTACAGCTTGCCCCCAATTATGCATTTTTCTGCTAAACTCAGATCCTTCATTGACCAGCATTTCTGTTATCTATGATTCCATTCAAGTTTCTTTTAATTGTAATTCCCTTTGCCATCCTTGGGCAAACTGAAAAATCTTAATTCCATTTTTATGGCAAATTCTCTATTTTCCTGAATCCACTTTCGACCTTCAACATGGCATTACAGTCATTAGATATCATGAATTTCGTTATACAGAAATGGTTCATTAGGGAAAAATTACACAGAAATAGATAACTAGAATAGAAATTAGAACCAAAGCCTGAGTGATACTGTAACACAAACCAAAAACACACAATGTTGGTTTTGAGGCAAGTGAGGAGACTATCAGCGAAGACAGGAAGAACCGTCAGGAAGTTGTTTTTGAGGACTGCAGAAAAGAGGATTCACGATAATTACTGTCAGAACAAGTAGCTTGACTATTGCCTGCAAATAATGCAAAGATAGAAAATATACCTATAAACTTGTGGATCTGGCTCAGGGGATTTCCAAGCAAACAGTTGACGGTGTTGTCATCTTTTAGCCATACATAACATGATATTGTAAGAGAGAGATGAGCTGAAGAAGGGACAATTCAGTTTTCAAGCAGAATTTAGAGAACATATTTCCAGCTCAAGACTTTCTGAGTTGAAAAATAAAAGTCTCACATTTACAGATCTCCAGCCGGCAAAAGGTTTTCCAAGAAAGACATTGTCTCAAGGAAAAGATCAAATTCAGAATGCTGTCTGCAAGTCAACATCAAATCAAAGATGTAGCTCTAAGACACATTGTTAAGACCTCTGAAAGATTTCAGAGACTCAGCTCTACAAAACTTCTAACAATCTTAAATGTGTCCCAAGGCACCTTAACTCTTAAGTAATGCTAGAGGCAGCAGCCTGTTTTGAAAAGATTTGTGGGTGTGTCTTTCATCTAAAGTGATGGCAGTATAATTTAATACATAGAAATCCCACAAAATATTTTTGAGAAATAGCTTGGAATAACAGGGACAGAAAGAGTTCAACGAATAGCTTGGAAGACCTTGCTCTATTTTAAATTGCCTGTCAGCCTATTGCTAGTCTGTACAGTTTAGTCTTATTTTCAAATGATAATAATAACAACAGGGAAAGAATATTATGGCGAACATTTATTATGCACTTCTTAAACACTAAGCAGTGTGTTAAAGACATTTTATAGAATATCCCACTTCCACCTCAAAACTAACCTCCGACTACAAGAACTTCATCAGAAATGGAGATGACATATTTGTATGATGATACTCAGAAGGACATTATTTATAAGAATAAAATCATGGAGGAGCCTCAAAGTCTAGTGAAAGAAGAAAGTTAAGAATTTTTCATAAATAGTCTATAATCTTTCATATAATGGCTTATAGAACTTTCACATTTACAGCATCGCCAGCAGCAATGAATTCAAGCATATGAGTTAATCGAGTTATTACTTTCATTTTAAAGGTGGGAAAACTAAGGATTGGTGAGGTTATGCTGTCCAAAATCACAAAGAATTTGGTCGATGCAAGATTTCAATCCTGGTATTACAACTTTGGAAGACTCACTCCCAAAGCCTGTAATACCCTCCCTATACTGGGTGAAATTAAAATTTATATAAGATAATGAACAACGCTATTATATCTTGTGCATTGAAAAACTTCACTCTGCAACAGAACCCATCTTACTTTTTACAAGATTTATGCATCTCCATACCCTCAGAGGTGACACACACTCACTTCTGAGCATGCACCTGGAGGAGAAGACTATGGGCTTTTCCCTGATCCTTAGCCAGACAGTGGATCCCTTGGTCCCAGCACCCACCTTATTGCTTGTTTCAGTACCAATGAGCTTTATCTGGGTTCCAGATGACAGAGAAAACAGGTCATAGGAGGGCATCTTTTATGCGAAGGAGGCCCCGTGAAACCTCAGAAGGCCTGTTGGGTTTGTGTTGAATAAGGCAGAGCTTTTATTGCACTATCTTATACACATGCCTTGGCCACAAACTTGCTTTATAATTTTAAACAAATGTCTATGGACTTTTCCTTTGTCAAAAATAGAAGAAATAGAAAAAATGATGAAACTAAAAAAAAAAAACTACATTAATGAAGAACTATAGCTGAGATCTGAGGCACATACAAAAGCAAAAAAATCCTAAATTATGGTTCCCATAGCAACTGCAACAGTCACATTTCACTTTATGATAAGTAAGTTTAACTTGAGTGGGAATGCAAAATACTTCCTCTGAGCCAAAAAGAGAATTATGGAGAACACAGAGACTACGGGCCAGACTACTCTGGCTTTCAAGTAGGTTAAATATTAACCCAAATATATATTGATATTTTCACATCAATAGCATATGCTCATTTGTATTGATTTTATACTATCCTTATTCAATTTATAAAATATGATTATTTAAAATGGGAAAAATTCCCATTAAAATCCCTTAAATCAGAGACTATGACTTTATAATTTGAAAATAAAGGGGCACAGTTCTGCTTCTAATTACAAGAGAATATTTGCTGAAAGTACAACTTATGAAAATACAATCTGATTAAATTCACTGTCATGTGCTTTAAGCTCGACATTTTCAGTGACAGTAGATGTAACCTGAAAATATCAAAAGAAACACATGGTACTTTAAGGAGAGGATATACATATAATTTTTCAAGACACTGTGGTTTTCATATCTTTCTCTATTTCAACAAAATTTTTAAAAGGCAGGAAAGGTACTTACTCCTGTTATGTACCGAGGTCTATATTGAATTGTTCCAAATAAACCAAGAATGACGATAATAATATGTACAAAATTTGCCAGGATAGGTGCCCACTGATATCCAAGGAAGTCAAATATTTGCCTCTCCAGCACACAAACCTGGAACAGCAAAACAGGAGATACAGATGAGCATAGCGGTGAGAGTAAAAAAGGATCACATGGATGCATAATTAGCAATTACAACTGTGTTACCATATCTGGCACTTGTCTTTATATCTAACAGTGAGAATGACATTTTCAGGGATATTTCAAAGGAAGACTACGGAAGCTGTGGATCCATAGACGGATACAATCCTTTCAGAGAAGATTTTGTGGAGGCATCAAGCAGTATTCACAGGATGTCACTGTGCAGTCACAGGGTAAATTATATTGTCATATGCGCTGTCAAACACTTGAAGTCATCAACCAGCAAGTTTGGGAAGTCTACAAGAAGGGTCTGTTGTTAGGATCTGCTCAAATGTCCTTGTAGAAGTTGGGACTAGAGCAAAGGAGGTTGATGTAGAGGAAAAAGAATTCTTCAGCAAAGTCAAGAGACCCGGATTCTGGATATAGGCCTGTCCCTGAGCAGCTGTAGTGCCCCAGGCACATCATTTCCATTCTCCGAGGGTCTGATTCCTCATTTGTAAAATGCAGGACTTTGACTAGTATCTAGGGTCCTTCTAACCCTAATATCATAAGATTATATATCAAACATGACTTTTTGTCATAGCCGGTTACCTAAACTAACTAGGTCAAAGAAAGGCCCTAGAAGGCAATTAAAACACAGAAAACAATAATAAAGCATCACTATTATACAAGCAAGGAACTGAAGTCATTTCAAATTATCCTACGTTCATCTGTGCTGACAACTTCACAATTAAGACATATGTAAAAATCTAAGCAGTGAGAGCAAAATACCAAAACCAATCAACCTACTAACTAAACAACCAACCAGACAACCCAAACCCGAGATTGGCCGGTAGTCCAGAAGTGCCACTTTATACTGAAAAATGAAACCTGGATAGCTGGCAAGTCTCTCATCAGATCTAACAACACTAAGGGGATAGTGTGTGTTAAACCCAGCTGTATTCTTCCTGCCTGTCCTCAGGTGGAATGATAATAAACTATCTGCTCAGAGTAAAACATTGTAAGAGAATCAGATGTTTTGCACAAAGATTCAACAATTTTTTTTCAGCCGGATTTTAAATGAAAATGATTTTAAAACCCCTAAGTTACTAACATCATTATGCTTTAATGATATTTCTTGTCAGAAAGACATACTAACTCTTGAAACAGTGTGCTTTTAAATTAAATACCTGTAGCTCAGTTTGAAGATTTCTTGAATGAGCATTATCCCCACTGTACTTCTTTAGCTGAGCAGCACATTTTCCCATCAGGCATTGAAAGAGAAAATAAACTCATGACAACTGTTTGCATAACACCTCTGTTTCCTAAGACACACTGGGTACCATGGAGTAGCTTTAACAATAACAGTCCAGCCTCATCAAATCTTCATTTTCACTTAATGTGGGCAGTGACTTTTAAAAAAGAGAGAATCTACTTCTGTTCTACTCTGCATATTCCAAAATCTACAATACCCACTAGAGTCCCAGAGTGGAATGCAATATTCCAATTGATAAATAAACAGATCGTCATTGAACTTGCGTTATGACCCCAGCCTCATAAACCTTAACCTGCCTTCTGTTGAAACATTCCTTCAACTGTTATCATGCAGTCAACACTTCATATAAAGGAGACCCATTTGTGATGTTAGGCAGTATCACGTAGGCCTTGTTTTTGAATCCATCAATGGTACCAAAAAGTAAGTGCTTGTTCTCAGAATAGCATCGCTAATCATCTATATAAAGCTCACTCCAACATAGAAACATCTTATCTTTATCCCATGAATAAACAGTAAGTAGGAATGGAAAACAGCAGCAAGGCGACTCTAAACTCCATAAATTTTGAGCACCATAATTGTAGGGACGCAGCAGGGAAAAAGTATAGAGGATGAAGTGCATCCGTCAAACAGTGGGAAATCTCTCCATAAACACACCAATTATGGAAGAAAATAGCAGTAATGTTGTTAATTATAAAAAAAATATAGATGATAATATACTTTCTAAGTCTGCAGTGCTAAAATGAAGTTACATCACATGTATCAGCCTGTTTCATGACAGAACTAATAGTTCCATCAAACAGTACTTAGAAGCTCATGCAGACAATATGTTAATGTACAATCCTTCACTTAGCGTATTTCTGCTTTTTTTTTTTTTTACCTCTTTTTGATTGGCCCTATTAGCTGTATCACAGGTTCTGTAATTTAGAGCTAGGACTGAAGAATAGAAGATTTTCTGAAAAATTCAGTGAGTATAAACAGAATGATAATTTATAGAAGTAGTTACGATCCTTTCCTACGAATTCCTTCCAATAGGAAGTATATTAACTATGAAATTTCTGCAGGGTTGGAGAGAAGAGAATGAATATCTGTTAAAACGCTTAACGATGTGCTGAGCATTCATACCATTCCCCAGTCATATATTATCTCATTGATTCTGCACAAAACCCAGGGAGGTAAGTACTATTGTCTTATTTTCAGATTAAGAAATCTAAGGTGTAGTATGGCTAAGCGATTCTCCTGAGATCTCAGAGGTGCCGAGACAGGAATTCAGGCCTCTGTGCAGAGCCCCTGCACTATGTCCCTACTTATGGACTTGAGTTACACCTGGTCCAAAAACAAAAGGTTTCACGGTTCATTCTGCAGGCCTATGCTGGTGAGAGGATATAGGTTACCTTTTACCTTCCTCATTTATTTATTTTGGAATGGTGTAGAGAATCTCTTTGATAATACTTGTCAGTTTACGACATTATATCAGCATTGGTCAAGGCAAGCTCTTTTTTATTTTGTTTTGTTTTATTTTCTTATTTGCCTCCTTCAACCCATGTTCTCAGTGTTACTCCCTTTTTGCTCATTGGACCCCCATAATGTATTTACTTTATGTCCTTTCAATCACCTGACATACAAACATATGTATATGGCCTTGAAAACCATACACTGCTGTTGTATGTCATTTTCACTAAAAATTCTTATGGTATGAGCTTCTTTCACTCTTATCTATTTTACTCTATATAAATTTTGGTTCTTTGTGTTTGGCTTCTGCACAGTGGCTAATTATAAATGCATAACTTGTTGCTTTCCATAAAGAATTCTATTTGCTTCTCTTACTATGTTTTATGAGGTATTTACTTTTTACCATAAACAGGGGCTAATCTTTATCAATTACTATTTCTGTGTCTATTGAGATAATCACTTTCTTTCCTTGTAGATCAATGTGATTGATTATATTGACAGGTTTTGCCATGTTCAATTGTGCTTTTTGTTTTCCCCCTGGAAAAATCTCTACTTGGAATATTATTTTTATCATAGTTTCAGTTTGAGTTAAATAAAATTTTATTTAAGGGTTTTATATCTATAAACTGACCTATAAGTAAATTGTCTTTTTCTCTCTGGTCTGACTCTGTTTTGCAGGTTGCTCTGGCCTTAAAACATAAGGTGCAACATTTATTTAAACACTTAAACTTTGAAGAAACCATCCAGTCCCACTCACTTTCCCCAAAAGAAACTTGCGTCAACCCGGGGAAGCAGTGTTAAGTGCATAGCTCTTCAGGAAAATATTATCAGGAAAATAAGACGCCAGCATATAGGCAAATATCTGTCACATATACGCATATGTAAATTCTTTTCACATCATTTTATCTACATAAATGGGATTGTAATGTAGATATGGCTTTTCACCTTGCACTTCTCACTTAGCACATCCTGCATTTATAGATCTACCTCATTATACCCTAATAAAAAATTCCATTTTAACAGATATTTAATTTGTTTCCAATTTTGGCTATAACACACATAAGCGTGTTAAACCACCTTGTATATAGTGTTGACATATCCATAGGCTAAACCCCACAAAGTGGAATTCTGGGTCAAATTCTGTTTGCAAAATCCCAAATACTATAACAAGTGTTAATTATTCTTTGATATCTATGTTCGTACTGGTAAAACATCAAAATTACCCTTCTCTTTTGCGTTATAGTAAATGTGAATTCTAATAGTTATTGTTCATCTAGTAGAGTATGCTTAAGCTAAAAATGTTTTCAAATACCTTTCTGATAATTACCATTAGGTAAAGTTTATCTTACTTTCGATGACAACAAATTTCATAAAGAACTCCTGTGAAATTTCCAAGATAAATAAATTTATTGACTTTCAAACTGGAAGAGACTCAATCCATACTCTTCAATCTACACCCGAGAAATCTGAGCCCAATTAAGTTAATAATTTGTGAAACTAAATTTGACCTCTTAATAGGAGAGTATTCAGTCTGAAACACATTTGCTTCAAGTGTTTGCATGGCAAGTGGGAATCCTACATGGGTTTCCTAGGTAGCCATTGCCATTTAACTTTATTAACAAGGAAGTCACATGTACATAAACACATTAAAATACTTTTTAATAAAAAGCCAAAATGGCATGTTTACAGCTAGTTGTTTTTGACTGGTGGAACCCAGAATAGATTTCTTTGAGACATTGCGTTTTGCAAATAAAAACTAAGATTTCTTAGTCTTAAATTTTCCTCCCAAATATTATTATAATTTTATATGCTTAAAATTTAGCTTGTGAGTTATTACAAATAATACAAAATAAAACTTTTATATGGCCTTTGAGAGGAAAAAAATAGGCTTTCTATTCTATCATGGTGGAACATGGGTTCCTTGATTAAAAAAATAAAATGAGTGTGTTATTAAAGGCTAGCAACAACCAAATTAAGTTTCTAGTGCTAACCTATAAATTGAAATTGAACTTATCAATGGGCACCCCCTGTCCTCCTCCTGTACTTTCCACTCTCTCCTTCAGAAACCTGAGCTTCCAGATTGTCTCAACTCTCAAGTCTCTGCGGAAAGATGTCAGATAGACTTAGATTTGGACGCTAGTCGAGTGGAATGCTCCCATCCAAAGTCCATTTGCCTCGTCCAAGTGGACTTCAGGGAAAGGACAAATCTCGCCAAAAGTAATAAAATATACACTGTGGGGTTCCAGGAATCAATAAAGAAATGATTTGCATTTTAGTTGTTTGTAGGCGAAGATAACTTACCTGACAACTAAAATTAGCTTTGTTATACATGAAAAGTAGGAAATACAAGGGAAAATCAAGATGAAAATTGAAATGGGCATAACAGTTCCCAGAATGGGTCTGAAATTCTTATTTCTTCTGTAGGGACCATGAAAATTTAGATAAACTTCCAGGCAGACCTACAGTATGGCCACCTGTTTGTCAGAATTTTGTCAATAGAAATTGCTGCTGACCTTTTTCCCCACATTCCAGTCAAGCATGGTCAATTTCTTGTTCCCAGTTGTACGCACTCTTTGTTTCCTGTTCCATAAGGAACTTAATACTGCAGGAGAGAAGGAAACAGTTCTGGTCCTGTCTCCTTGATCCATTCAAGGACTCCGCTCCTTCAGCGAGATGTTCTTGCCCTGAGATCTTGCCTTGGACTCAGGTTTCTCCCCTGCCCGACTCGCAGGTGCAGTATTTTCTGTTTCTTGGTTGTCTGCTCACTTTGGTAAAGCTGCTAATTCTTATGTGTGTGTTTATTCTGCCCCTTTGCTGGATCTTACCATGCTAGATCTCATCCACAGTCTGGTTACTACTCTTCTCTGCAGTCTCCTAGCATGGACTGTAATCTTGAGCATACTCTGGACCTGTCTGCTCCAGAATCAGTAAAGATACACCCTGTTGATTTCTCTTACTTTTAAGCCAATCTTCAGGAAAGCTGTAAAGACTTTAGAGGTATTTTGGGCTTTTACAATATTGCTGAGGTGCTGATGTGTTTATGATACTGTCTAAAATATGATGATATCACAAAGTAAAATTCTCTATAAATAGGATTGATGATGTTCCCCCTTAAGATTCTCTGTGTTGTTCATAGTGGACAAAATAATTGAGAACATACATGCCAGCTTTTAAACATTATAGGCAGGAGATATACTAGAGATAAATTTCTTCATCTCACCAAGAGACTGATTCATACATGAAATGAAGAGAATAAACTCGAAGTAGGGTCTGCAATGATTATACACGGAAGATATGGAGGAAACCAAGCACAAGCACACAACCAAGGATTTTCTATCTCCTTCCACATAACTGCTTTTCTTTAAAAGCAAAACAAAGAAATAAACCACAATAACAAACAACAAAAACACCACCAAAAAGAGATTTGGCCCTAATGGCTCTGATTATAACAGAAGTCAACACGTCATCGTGGTTCAGAACTCAAGTTTTGGAATTAGAAAATCATGTTTGATTCTAACACACCATGTGACCATAGTAGGTCACCTAATCTCTATGAATCTCATTTTCTTCCTCTATACAATGAGGATATTGTGGTACATAGCTCCTAAGATTTTTGTGAAGATTAATGCATTAATGTACATGGAGTATTTGTTTAAATGCCTAGGTTGCATCCTAAGATGGCTGCCGTTATTGATTCATATTTCAACAATGCATAACAAGTTTGGACACTGGTATTTTAGAACAAATATTATTCTATATTTATACCTTTGTCAGTATATTTCATTTAATGATGATTGAATGTTTCTTATTCTACAGGTCACAAATGCAAATAATAACATGGCAGACATAGATAACCTCAATTATTCAGAGGGGGTCTTTCTTAACGAATGTTTTGCTGTCTGATTTAACACCTCATGTGTCTAACCTATCCTAGTACTATTGTAAAAGAACAGAATTCAAACATCATTATTTCCTCTGTGAATTTCCTTCACTCTTTACACCTTTCAAATGTGACAAAAATCAACATTTATTTGAAAAACTCTGTCTCCATATATATAAGCACAGTAAAGATTTTCAAGAAAATACTGGAGAACATTTGGTATAAAGTCAAAGGAACTAAATAAAAACAAGCATTTGCATTTCTTACAAAAGTACATTTTCTTACTAGCTACATTACTGCAACAGCGTACATGGTATTTCTTAACAGATCTTTATTGAAATGAGGTCAGTCACATATTTCTGAGGTTGAATTTAATGGAGTTATTTAATTGACCCACATAATAGAGTATTTTAAGACATTTCCCACTATTTTGTGTAATAATGCCACTTATATATAACTCTAAATATGCCAGCTAATATTATAGTTGTTGTGATAACAGAATCATTTATTATTCTCACAGCTGTTCATTCTGCAGAGCAATTTATAACCATTTCATAGTTAACACTCATGCTATCAAAAGACAAGTTGATGACTAGCGTATTATACTAGATTTAAGAAATAGAAAATAGCCTTCTAAAAAAGTAGCACAATAAGTTAACACTAGAGCAAAAATAAAAATGTTTTTGGACTGTTGTTGAACTGAACTTACCCAGTCATACGATTTTTTGACATGTTTGTGCTTATGCCAAATTGTGTGTGTGTGTGTGTGTGTGTGTGTAATCACTAAATGTTATTTGATTTTTAGTAGTGGGGATTTAAAAAATTTTTACTTATCTCTTTATTATACACAAATCTGTGCCCTCTGACTGAATAGACAGTGAGTCTGGATTCTGATATAAAAATAATTAAGAATTGATTGAGTGCTTATTATATCCCAGGCACTATGATAAGCACTTTAAAATGTTACTTAAGCTAATGCTTACTTTTAAATCACACATTCTACAAGGATTATCTGTCGCTACCTTTACTGGACAGATGAGGAAATTGATGCCATGACCAAGATCATGACTGTAGAGCTGGGATCAAACGCTAGTATTCTAACTTCAATGTCCATATTTGCAACCACAAACAATTCACACCTAAACATACTAGGACCTTATGGTGTTTTTTCAAAAGTTTTAAGGGCATTATTTCTACTTTATTACCAAATATTTCCTTAATTCAATAAGCAAGTAAACAAACAGGTCATTGGTCTCAGCACAAGATAAAAGATCAAAAAGATACACTAACTATTTTTATATATAGCTGTATGGTTTGAAAAGTCACAATCATTACAATAACCCATTAAAATAATCATTATTATTGCTATTACTGTATTACTACAAATTGTGCAATTCACTCTACAGACAAGTTTACAGTTAGGACAGAGCTTTTTTGAAAATAAAATAAACTGAAAGTTTATACTATTGATGCAGTTAATAGACTAACAATCCAGCAAAGTCACAACAAAATGACATTTATCAGTTGTGCCGCGAAATAGTTTCATACCTTAGTAGGCAAACTCTCATTTGTTTAAAGTCTCCCTGTACTCGTCTGAAATGAGCTAAAAAGATCACAGTCCAGGTCCTCTTGGTAGATGGATCACTGTTTTGATTTTTCCACAGAGTCTCTAATTTTACTCAGTGGAAATCTAACTTTCCAGAAGAATCAGAACACATCAAAATGACAGCTGTTTTGGGCAGTTTTCACGGCTCACTCAAGGCACATGACAGGCATGAGCTAGGAAGTTTAATGTGTCCATTTGACCTTGAATTTCCTGTATCCCCATAACCAAGTCTTAACTGATTTGAGGTCAACTCAATACACAAATAGGTTAAGTATTCATAACACAGGAAGAAAATGTCTAATGTTGAGAAGACTGTGGCCATGGATTTTTTTTTTTTTTTTTGAGGAAGATTAACCCTGAGCTAACATCCTCAGCCAATCCTCCTCCTTCTGCTGAGAAATACTGGCCCTGAGGCAATATCCATGCCAATCTTCCTCTATTTTATATGTGGGGCACCACCATAGCATGGCTTGATGAGCAGTGCACAGAACCGTGCCCAGGATCCGACCCGGCAAACGCTGGGCCACCAAAGTGGAGCACGAGAACTTAAACACTATGCCACTGGGCCAGCCCCAGCCATGCATGACTTTTAAACCAGGCATTCTACAAGCACTGATAATATATTGTAAGTATTGAGCAATGCAAAGCACTGTCTGAGGCTGTAGTGAGGTGCGGGATTGGGAAGAAGTGATGACATGAATCAGACAATTTTCGCATTGAGAGAATCAGTCCTACACTATGAGATATGCTAATATCTGAAATCGTTCTTAGGGCAGAAATTCTCAAAACTCTCAAGAGGGCCCAGGTGTAGTTGTTCAAATGACATGCCTGCTGTGGATCTATTTATTTGGCTCTGATCCATTTCCAAACCTCCAACTGCTCACGCAGCAAGTGTTACACAAAAAACATCATGATGTGGCTAATATTACCAATATACAGAAAAGCAGATGAGGGTGAGTTGACTATATTTTAATAAGGGACTCTAGGAATTGGGTAGAATAAGCTGCTTAAGTTCATCAGCAGCAGTATCTACTTGTTCAGTACTGATTTTTTATTCATCAAGAGCTCAGTAAAAGCCAAAAAACAAAAATAGCTTGCAATATTCTTATTTTCATGTATCATATGGTATTGCTTTCTCATAGAAAATGGCTTTTCTCTAGAGAAAACTCTATTGCTATTTTTTAACAGCACAATCATATTAAACATATTAAAGCTGCCATCTGGAGAATTTGAAATTTGTCAACTAGGTAAAAATGCAGATTTTTTTTTTCTGAAAAACTGACGAAGAGTCCAAAAACATTCCTCATATATCATTATCAGAGAAGCAGTGTCTAGGCAGTTTTCAGTGTGGATCTTAATAAATACGGTGCATCTCAATATAGATATTTATTTTGTGAATTCAAAGCAAGGTAAAATGTCACTCCAATCCTCCTGGCCTCCCCTCATCTAAGGCAGTGAATTAATAACGTCATTGCCATGGTTGATGTTCCCTGTTTAGCAGATACTGTATATTTAACAGGATTGAAGGTGGAAGCATGCCCAGAAGTGGGTGCACAGTGTCCTGCACTCTGGGGTCTTTCCTGTCGCCTTCCCCTCCCATCTCCTCTTCCCCTCCTTGCATGAAGGCCCCAGCAGAGATGTCAGGGCACTGTTTCTTTGACTACAGTAAGGCAGCCATATGGAAGATGTCAATCAAACCTCTCAAACTCTAAGTTACATCTCTTTCATAAAATTCAATTTCATAAGGACAGGAGATGGAATGACAGCCTCACTTACTGTGACTGCTAACGGCCAATCAAGAGTTGAAATGAAAGCAGAAATGTTATCAAGACTACTACCATGTACTGGCAGTCACTGTGGCAGTAGGTTTTATCAGAAATTGCAACTAGGAATACTAGAGAATACCATTTCAGATGGCTACAGGAACATTTTAGAATTTGTCATGAGGTATGCTATTTCTGGCATGGTGAATACCATGTGGTCTGTGCCCTTTCATGTAACCATATTATTGAATTCAACACAGATATGGAGATGGTCTGAAAAGAGGCAGTCATAATATTTGTTTTCCTGTTGACAGAAGATGTCTGTGTCTGTCCGTGGGTGAATGTAATAAGAGATGATATTCTCTATCAGCTTTAGGAGTTCTACCAGAGACTACATTAATGTAGCATAGATAACTGGTACAGGCTCAAAACGATAAATTCTGTCAAGCTACAAAATGTATTTCATACCTTAAACTTGAAAATTCAAAGCATTACAAGCACTCTTATATCACACACATGGTTTCTCTGTGTGCACGCACACATATTTTATATACTACTATTACTATTTATAGTGCAATTTAAGCATTTTACAGATAGCTTATTAATGAAGTAGGCAATATTATCATCCCCATTTTATTTTATTTTATTTTTTCTCCCCAAATTCCCCCAGTACATAGTTGTATATTTTAGTTGTGGGTCCTTCTAGTTGTGGCCTGTGGGACGCCGCCTTAGCGTGGCCTGACGAGCAGTGCCATGTCTGCCCCCAGGACCTGAACCGGGGAAACCCTGGGCCACCGAAGCGGAGTGTGCGAACTTAACCACTCGGCCACAGGGCCAGCCCCTCATCTTCTTTTTAAAGATTAGAAAACTGAAGCAAGAGAGAGATTAATTTGCTCAAGGTTATATGACTGTTTATAGATAAAAATGATTTGTCAAGAGTCCAAGTTTTGAACCAAATTATATCACATCTCAGGTGATATTAAAATATATATGCATACATAATACATATATATAGAATATATGTGTACATATGTTGTACTAATGTCATTATAGATACAAATGTATACATACATACTTAGTTATACTTTGTTTCAAGAACGATTTTTTCTCCTTAGTTTCATTAACTCATCATACCTTTTCTTTGCAGTAGATTCATTAATATAAAGTTGATGAAACCACACAAAACATCACCTGATACAAATTTTTAAGTAATGGAATTTTTCCCACTTTATGTAGCCCTTAGTATGGTACCCACATTGCTGCAAGGTTATCAGTGTTCTATCTCCCAATGATATGCAGTTTCATGCCACTGGCAATGTGGAAAAAACTAGATAATACCTCTGAAGTGATGCTATTATCTGGAGAGAAATTTAGGACGCTAAATATGTTTCAGTGGTCCATTTTACTTATGAGCTGTCCCAAACACAGAACTACTTACAAATGTGAATATTCTACTGATGTCTTGAGTTCAACATCAAGCAGTAGAAGTTCCGTAAAACTTGCTCATAAGCAGTAGGCTTCCCAGACTACTCTCACATGCTCTTGCTCTGTTAGTTGAATTGCACGCTTATGTAGAGTAAGTCTACATGTATCTGTTCCCATCACTTGAAGTATATATTTTATACACTGCTGGTTGTAAACACAAACTCAAACCTGGTCACGTCACTTGTACTTGTAACATGTATCACTACATAATTCAATTATTACATATGCAATTGACTTATGAGTGCAAAAATATAATTTTTTCAAAAAATAAAATCTAAGTTTAACATATTGGAAAGACTATATAAAGGGACAAAAGTGAGTTTCTAAACGATAGTCGGAAAAACAATGATAAAAATCTAAAAGGACTCTTTTTCCAAATGATTTTAAAGTCCTTAAGTTCTTATTACACTGTAAAGAAATCAACACATAAAAATCCACAGACAATAAATTATGGATTTTTTAATGAAAAAAAGGAAAATGTCAAACTCCAGCCACTGATTCCACGCACAAAGAAGAGTCCTTAGTCCTAGATCAAAAGAAGAGTCTTTTACAGTTTGAGTTAAAGTAAAATGTGTCAAGTATTACTTCTATAATTCACTGCTTTAAAAAAATATTTTGGATTAATTGGCCCAATGTCTAAAGACAGAACTGTATCATTTTTCTGGACCCAACACATTTCTGCAATTCTACATATAAAATAAGTAACTTATCCACTGCATTACACCATAATCTAGAGGATTCAAATGATTCTGTAGATCCTAGTTCACGACAGTATTCAGGAAAGATAAACTCTGACCAACATCTCATACCCTGGAGCAAATAGAAGCCAGAAAAGTAGTAAGTCAGCATTCTTGGCTTCCTTCATGAAAATGACTTTAACTTTTTGAAAGTTATCAATTCTTTTCCTTGGATCCATAGATAAATAATTACTCAGGACTTTACGTCCATTTGCTCTGCGTTTGATAACCTCAGCAGTAATAACTATCAGGTTTTAGAGCTGTATTGTTTTCCAAGTTCTGACAATCTGATTATTTCAAAATATGCCATAAAGACTCATTTGGTAGCAAGGTTTCTTGGGATTTAATATTTTCTTTTCCTAGAGTTGGAAGAGTTAAAGAATGCTGAAATGTCCATGCGGTCTTTACATAATTCCCTTATAATTAGGTCGAAGTTTCTTAAATCTTCAAGTATGCTAATCATGGAAGAGAAATAAGGGCTTGAAAAGGACAAGTAAGTAGCTTGTTCCCTTTTATTTTAAAGATATGGTAATTAAGACCAAAAATTGTGTGTGTGTCTATTCTTAGACATATACACATACAAATATATACGTGTTTATCAGACACCATAGTTGGTATCTCATTTAATTGTCCAATCATGAAAGGTAGATCTTAGAATCCCTATTTGATGGATGGGAAACTGATTAATCTGAAAATTAAATAACTTATTTAAGGAAAGTAAGTAATGGAGATGGGATTTTAAATTACATCTGATGACTGAAGGCCATACTCTCTCCCTTATGTTATTCCACCTTACTGAGCTAAACAGTGTTTAAGTAACTTGAGTCTGTATAAAAGCCTTCGATACCTTGAAAATGTCTTCTCTTTTTCAAACTAACCATATATCTTGGAAAGAGATTGGCCAAGTAGTAAAATGTTATTGGCAAAAGTTCAATTAAATTTGTTGTATATTTCAAACTCTTGAAAAACAGTCTAAAGATACCACCAAATTTAACAGAGTTAGGAGAAAATACCAGAGTAAGTAAAAAAAAAAAATGTACGTTTGTATAGAGATAGATATAGATATAATAGCATCCCTTACATAAATACAGTAAGAAGCCAGACATATACATAGAATTTTACCTAACAGAGAGATCATACTCAAAAGTGTTAGAGAAAATTTATAAGAAATTATTTGTCAATAAAAATCTTTAAACTGTTCCTTTATGCAAAGTATCATTATGGGTATTATGGGTCACAGATTATGACTTAGAGTCAAAAAAGCTATTACATTAAACTATGCAAAAGATATTGTGCTTCACTCTGAACAATCAAGTCAACAATAACAAATGTGGCCGAGTCTCAAAAGCATGGCATTTACTACCACTTTTCCTTTTTCATCTCAAGGTTTATCTTCGCTGTTTGTTTTGTTCATTCTCTCTGATTGGCTTTATTTGCTTCACTGACAATCACATTTCACATTTTGTTTTGAAGAAAACAACGTCAGTCCCAGACTCCAGCGCCTGAGCTCCAGCTGAGCTCTGCCACGCCCACCATGAGTCACTCAGCTTTTACCAGCAGGATGTCACCAAGGTGCTTCACTCTCTTGCACTTTCCCATTCCCAGTTGTTCCAAGGCACTGATCTCCTTGCTGGCCCTGCAAAGTCCACACTCTCACATGTAGTTAGAGTCCTATAAATGCACAGAGAATCAAGAAGCATCATGGTGGGAATTAGAAGCAGCCTGGTCAGTAAAGCGCAATCTACTAATTACTTGTACAGATGGGTTTTCTGTAAGAAAATAACCATGGGTCTTTTCATAAAAGGCAAATAAAATTAGTCTCAACCCCCTTCTATAATCTTATTACAAAATAAGTTGACAATTTTAGGCTATCTCTTTCAATGTATCCATTCTGAAAGTTCTAAGTTTGAATTATACTTTAAAATTGGGTATGTTTACAATAATGATATATGCTACAAAGCCTGCATTGATGTCACTTTGACTAATTTGGTATACAATAGTATTGGAAATAAACTATAAGAAAATAATATATTTAGAGTCTAATATATCTAAGGCTATGATAATTTTAAAATTATAAAATGTTCCAGAGGTTGTTTGTATTTTTGGAAATAATCATGGATCAAGTTATTTCTTGAGAATTCACAAATATAAACCTAAAACATAAACATGATGTAAAGTTTAACTAACATAATGAAAATTATGTGCTATCTTTCTCTTAATTTTAGCATATTTGAATAAATTTACTAAAAGAGAACCAAACACCATAGGTTTCAATGAATTCTGGAAATTTATATGTACAGATTTATTTCTATTATCTACATTTCTATATCAATGTCTATGTCTCTATCTACCTATTATATAATATACATGCAGTTTATATGTCCACATATTTTGCATGTGGACCTGTCTGTATAAAAAAGTGACATTTCCACAGTGACTTCTATCAACAAATAGATCATGCAAATTATAAGGTATAAATTGTGACATGATTTGCATTTAGAATCTAAACATATTAAAGGTTGCAACTGTGTTTTATTCACCACTTTATGTAGCTGGCACACGAAAGTACAAATATTATTGCTATTAAATATTAGTCAACACTAAAGAAGATGTACATTTTTAAAATAGCAATAGCAACTGAAAATTGAAAACTATACTTTGATGCTGGACCTATTCAAGAATCTACCAAATAGCAACTGTGAAGTGAAGTGCTACCTCTGTGATGCAATGGATATGTTAACTAGCTTGATGTGGTAATCATTACAAAAGGTGTATTTATACCAAAATACCATGGTGAATAACTTAAATATATTCAATTTTTTGTCAATCATATCTTGATAAAGCTAGAAATAAATAAAAACATAAAAGGAATTTATTAACATTCAAAAAGTACAAAAATGGTAAGTCATCCCAACCTGCTATTCAGCGTCTATTCTCACTGAGGGTTCCATACCATTCTAAGGTTACTGAGTAGCATCAGTTTTTGCATTCCGCAGTAATCGAGATTTTGTGATCTTGGAGGTTTTATATCTATTTTATAGAGCAATTTCATCAGAAGTAAATGGCCAGTTGGAATAACTAACGATAGATTTTTTCCACATTAGGCTTACTTTTGATTAGAAAAGTAACATGATTGCTCTCACAAATCAAACTGAGATTTGGAAATGTATAAGTAAAAAGTTAATAATTTTTAATCAATATTTA
Source organism: Equus quagga (assembly GCF_021613505.1). NCBI lineage: Eukaryota > Metazoa > Chordata > Mammalia > Perissodactyla > Equidae > Equus > Equus quagga. The sequence continues at coordinate 12,359,872 of NC_060277.1, forward strand.
AAGTTTGATGTATATTTGCCAACTATGGCTTATCATTGTACACAGTGTTCAGCATTTTAGCGCTTGACTTGAGTAAGACATCTCCCAGATTGGGCCCTGACAAAGGTGAATATAGAAATGGTTGAGGAAGTGAGGCATCTGCATTCTAGAAGCTATGAGATTCATGATCTAAAAGGAGAGTTTAAACCAGTTGCTATTAAATAAAACTTGAATGTGTAATCTTTGTGTGTGTGTGAGGAAGATTGTCGCTGAACTAACATCTATGCCAATTTTCCTCTATTTCATGTGGTATGCCACAGCAGCATGGCTTGACGAGTGGTGCTAGGTCCACACCCAGGATCTGAACCTGCCAACCCTGGGCTGCCAAAGCAGAGTGTGTGAACTTAACCACTATGCCACTGGGCGGGCCCAAATGAATGTCTAATTTTTAATATAATTCTCCAATTTTGAAAATTTTGACATTCTACTTCCTCTTTGCTATACACATAAATTGACTTTCTGAAAATTAAAAGAAACTTTTACTCTGTGAAGCTGTGACGTCTTGAGCCCATATGAGCTGAGGGAATGCAGTAGATTGAACTTGTAACGTCAAAGGCTAGGAGAAATACTAACAGGTAGTTAGGAACAATCCACAAGGTGATCTATTTCCTTCATTGTGTACAAAGACATATTTTTATCAGCTCCTTCTTAACATTCCTGAAAATGCATCTGATAGCTGCTTCAAAATTGCTGTCTTCTATTGCCTGCACATCAGAAACAATAAACTTCACCCATCATGAACTACTTGATAAAGCATAGATGCTTCTCGAATTCGAATTTCGTTATTGACCAAGTGATACTGTGCATGTCTGAGGAGTAGTATGACAAAGATCTACATGTCTTAAAGAACCATGGCGAACACAGAACATTTGTTAAGCTGGCAGATGGTGTTGACACCTGTTATTATAAACAAATGGAAAACAAACAGATACTGTAAGATAGGTGATATGATTTATAAACCAGTTGTAATGTTGACCTTATCTGGGCTTTTAGTTTGATAGAAGCCTAGAAATTAACGACATGATGAATTTTATTTTCTTCTCGACAAGAAGGTAACTTTGTAAAATGTTTCAACATTACCATATTATGAAACTACGAGTACATACAGAGTGCCACTTCCATCAATAGGTGAAATATAGGTACTGCGTCTGGCGGATGAGGGTTGGCCCTGCAGAGCCCGGACAATGAACAAATGTTATTTATACTTTCCGGCTTTATAATGCCAAATGTTATTTTCTATATGTGCCATGTGGTTGCTTCAGTTCTATCCTAATCTTCTGAATTCAGAACAAAACTAAAGAGAATGAGAGCTTCACAATTGCATGATTTTAATAAGTCTAGTAAATTCAAAATCCATTAATAGATAGGAAACCAGTGTTTCCCCATTGTCTTATGACCTGTTGCATGTGTATTTAATATGCAAATATATGAAATGCACTAATTAGTCATCATACCAACTTATACCCTAGAAGCCTTAGTATTCATATCTGTAAAATGGGTATAAATAACGCATCTCCCTTGTATGGTTTTTATGATGCTTGAATGAGATATTAATGATAATAAACAACACTGAAGTGGTTACTATGTGTCATGTTCTTTACATGCATTACTTAATTTAATACTTACAATCCCCCCATATGTAGGTTTCATTATTATACCCGTTTTATAGATGAAGAAACTGAAGCACTTAGTAGTTAAGTAACTTGTACAAAGTTATGGAGACCAAAAGTCCAGTCCAGACAGTCTGGATCCAGAGTCCATATTTCCAGCCACAACACCACACTATGTGATATCCATCCCAGCTTGTTATTAACTTATCTAGCCTCCCAGCATTTGGTCTCTTCCTTTTCTAATCTCTCCTCCATATGGCACCAAAATGACCTTTCTAAAATGCAATCTTCATTCATTATTTCTTTACAACTTTTAATCTGGTTTCACTAAATCTATACAATCAAATTCTTTCTCACATTTCACTCTTTTAGCTTCCAGCTGAAGTTCTCATCTCGCTCACTCAATAAGCTCACAAACACAGCCTAAATTTTATCTTAAGAACTGACAACACATTTTATCTCATATCTCTACAGCTTTCTATATCCTGTGCACATTTTCTGTAACAAACTTTCTCCTCTTTACCAGACAAAGAATATCCACTCTTCAAGATCCTGATCAAACTTTTCCAGTGAATCCCATCATGGCTTTGACAGAGCTGAGTAGCCCTCCTCTGGGCTGGCCATTTCTCTTAAACTTCTTATAGTCACATCCCACTGTGTCGCAACTATGAGTTTTCAGCTATCTCTCCCTCACTGGACTGTGACATCCTCCATGATGAGAATGGAGTTTGATATATCCTTAGGTGATAAGTGCCTGAAATCTGGTAAATATTTGGGTCTCGAAAGCATTTACTCAATGTCTATTTGTTTTCCATTTGAAACTCATTTAAGTACCATGTGAGCAGCCAGTTCAACAGTTTAAGCAAATAAACATTTATGGAACACTAACATCTGTCAGGCACTACGGTGAGTGTGAACAGGTGTGAGCCACACATGGCCCTGCCCTCAAGGAGGTGGCAGAGTGGCACAGACACATTCTCAGTTAATTTTGATACATTCCACCAACATGGTTATACACAGAGGGGTTAGGTGAGCACAGAAGCGAGACACTTAGCCCAGCTGAGTAGGGAAGAAAAGAGCGTGGATATTAAGGCTGTTTCCCCACAAATTGCCATTTAAACCTTAATTACTAATGAAGTAGAATGCTTGCCACTTAGCAGCTGCGGTGCTTCCACATCTTGATAACCCTGACCTTCAGCTAGGTTGCTACTTAGGTAGTTCCATATGATTCTAAGGATGCAAAGATGTAAGGCAGTTGTAACTAGTCCTATTGAAGTGTTCATTCCCTGATAATCCAAATTGGAATGTGGCTAGTCATTTGCAAATTTAGCAATTTGGCAAACTCTGCAATTAAAGCTGCCAACAATAGACATCAACATGCTTAGCTTCCTCTGATAGTAAAAAGAGAGGGAGAGAAGAAAAAATAAAGAGAAATAAAACAAGACCATATTGGGCCACAGATTTATTTGGTTATTTCTCACATCTGAAATATTTATGGATGAGATTTCTGGCATAAGAGTTTTCATCAGAGACCTGAAAACCACAGCACCATAGCCAATCCTTTATATTGCCCTTCACTGTCAATGTTCTAGAAGTCTACATACTGACATGTTCTACCATGGCTTCTGAAAGATGAATTTCTTGAACCTCTCTCTGGTTCATCAGGGTATTACTGTTGGTGCCAAAAAATGCATCTCACACATATTACCCTCAGCACAATTATTGAGTGTTGAGTGGATATAATCATAAACGTAAAAGTTAGAATTTCATTTTGCAAAATTCTCAGATTGCAGTAAAACAAAAGGAGAATTTATAGAATTATAATTCAATGAGTCTTGACTACATTAAAATTTTCTCTGTAATAGGTCATCAATTAGAGAAATTCTACATGCCCTTGTTCCCTTGCAGTCTATTTTCAAGACAAAAGCCAGCATGCTCCTCTTAAAATATACTCAGATCATGTCACCCCTTTGCTCAAAATTCTCCAATGGCTTTCCATCTCAGAATAAATGTACTGGCCTGAGTCCTTGCATTATCTGCCTCACCACCTGCTTCTCACCTCTTTGACCTCATCTCTTGTAACTCTCCCTGGACTCACTCCACTGCAGGCACACTGGGCTCCTTGCTGATTCTTGAACACAGCAGGCATTCTCCTGCCTCAATGCTTTTACATGTTCTGTCTTCCCTACCTGAAAAACTATTTTCCCCTTACCTGTGTGACTCACTCCCTTATTTCCTTCAGTTATTCACTCAAAGTTCATCTCCTCATTGAGACCTTTCTAGTCACCTTATCTAAATTTATAATCTCACCCCGTCACGTGTTCCAAACCTCCCACTTCTGCTTTATGATGTCTCCTTAGTACTTACCACCCTCTAACATACTATGTATGTTACCATTTTATCTTGTTTATTTCCCGTGTTCCCCACTAGAATGTGAGCTGCATGAGGGCTGAGATTTTTCTCTTTGGTTTACTAACATATACCCAGTGCCTAGAACAGTGCTTGAGATATTGCAATTGTTTGATATAGACTGCTGAAGGTCTGGATAAATCTCAATAATATTAACAAAATATTTTTTATAATAACAAGTGTTAAAAATTAGGAAGGGTATTTGCTTGCTACTATAGTGATATGTAGATGCTGTTCTAATTCTTCACTAGCTATCTGATCATTACTAATCACTTTGTTCACTATTTTCAACAAAATCATTACCAATGAGAATCAATAAAGAATATCAATCATTAATCTCATCTATTATACTTTGTCAGAAGGCAGAAATATGCCTGCATTAGGATGTCTAACTCACAGAATGGACCCACAAAACTTTATTTTTGTGTATAAGCTTGAGGAATTATGAAAGAGAAGAAGACAGAAGTGTCCAGAAAAAGCACCCCACCTCAGGCATGGGCTTTAATCTGGGTTTGCAAAGTACTTTACGGAAGATTGAGAAAACTTAAATTATCCAATTATACTAATGACATCATACATATTAGAGGAAATTCCATTGCTCTCACAATGCCTTGGCCCTACAGAACTTACCGAACGCTTGACCAGGATGCATGGAGGGGAGCTCTCCCCAAATGACTAAGATTAAATTTTTCACCAGTTGGGAAGAACGAAAGTTCAAAAAAAGAAATTCAGAGTTTTTTTTATTGAGGTCTTATTGGCTTATAGCATTGTTTATATTCCAGCTTCTGTACAGACTGCATTGTGTTTATCACCAACAGTCTAGGTTTTACCCGTCACTGTACATATGTGGCCCTGTACCCTTTTGCTCTCCTCCTACCCCCTACCCTCTAGGAACCACCAATCTGTTCTTCTTATCTACGTGTTTGTTTATCTTCCACACATAAGTGAAATCATATGGTATTTTTCTTTCTCTGACATTTCACTTAGTATGATACCTTCAAGTTCCATCTATATTGTTGCAAATGGCACGATTTGTCATTTTTTATGGCTGAGTATATATATACAATGGGGTTGTATAAATATGCAATGGAAATTCAGGGGTTTCTGCAGAAAGTGAAGACAGTATCTCTTGCTCATCTGAGACTCATACATGCTACATGCACACTACTTTATTTCTTCTTTGAAATAAGCCCATGTAGGGAGAACTATTTTTTCCCCAGTTTACAGTTGAGAAAATTGGTGCCCAGAGAGGTTAAGTAACTTGCCTAAAGGCCTGACTGGTTCCAAAGTTATGTTCTTAAGTTCTGCATTGTACAGATTCAAATGTTGTCAATTTTATGCTATTATATATTAAATAGTTTCAAGTTATTATTTTGATTTCTGTAGTTCCCTGGATGTACTGAAACAAGAAAGTAAGAAAATAAAGCCTTTTATAAAATCATGACTTTGATAGTTGGACTATTTTTACATTAATCTAATGCTTGCACCGAAAAAAAATGGAAGAGTGAATGAAGAAAGATCCCTTCCGCAAGGCAAGTTCTGACCTTTCACCTCCTTTTGAAGTAGGGCATAATGAAACAACCAAATAATGAAAATATACAAATGTACAGGGCTGTGTGAGGCTGACTTTGGAGGCATATTGCCTGGCTTCCAAACCTAGCTTCACCGTCTAGCAACTGTGTCACTTTGACCTCTGTAATTCCTCTGTCTATACCTCAGTTTTTATAATCTTTGAAAAGAATATCGCAGTAGCACCTACTTCATGTGACAGTTTGAGAATTAAATGTCAGGTGGACAGGGGAGTGCTGGCACCTAGCGAGTGCTTTAAAGTGATTGCTAGGTTTTAACACAGACACTATTTCATATTGTTACTCTCTCTCATATCTGGGAAACAAGAGTAGAACTTTCTAGGTCTTAGGTAAATCACATTTGGTCATGTTGTATTTCAAATGGACTTCCATAAATGGTTCAGGAAAATTAAGGAATTTTCATTGACACTAATAATTTCTAATTTTATAATTATGAAAATTCTAATTAAATAATATGGTATACTCCAAGAGAAAATTCAGTTTTCTGAAAATACTGGGTGAATAAATTAGTTCTAGGTGATGTGAAGGATGAATTCCATACTCTGAGCCCATAAGAGCTGTGGAAGTTTGGGCAGCTTGATCCCTGAAGCAAATCTTAAACCACAGACCTGGAACCTGGCTCCATCAGTTAGGAGTTTCTGTCAAAGGAGCATTTTCAAAAAGAGCACACAAGAGCAACCAAGGCTTGAGGGTCGAGATTCGCGGAGAGTGTTTTACCCTTTGGTTAGTTGACTATAGCATAAAGGAGGCGATAAAAAACATTAGCTCTAAATTCATTGGTCATCTGCTTTCATCCATCTTGACAATGGACTGGAGTTTTTGGATGACCACCCTGATCAGGGATGTGGAAATTGATCCTCTAGAAAAGAAATCCATTCAGTGACACAGCCTAAGAGAAAAGCATTGGCAATCTCCAGCACAAGATTATTTTCCTCTTACTTCTAAAAGAATTTATTGATTTTGTATGTTGCTGAGTATTGTTTCTCATGTAACTCTTTATCCAGAAGAAAAATGCTAATTGAGACACGGTTTATCCCAGGAGGAAAGACATTATGGAAAAAATAATGTGAAGATGAATTCTATCCTCTTGACATAGCCACACATAAACCTTGGAATATCTTACCTCCACTTTACTCCTCAAGAATCCTAAAAGATAGGCTATTAACTTGTTGCACACATGAAGAAACTGAAGTACAGATATTTTAAGTAAATTGCACAGGACCAAACATTAAGGAGAGATTTAAAACCAAGATTTTCTAGTTCCCAAAACTATATACTCTTGATAGTCATGCTAAGCTATTAGAGAAAACAAAATGTTTGTGGGATGGAGCTGTTAGATTTAGGACATGGTTTTTCTTTTCCTTTTTTCTCTTTTTCTGGTGGTGGTATTGAAGTTACATGAAATTATTAATGATTGTCAGTTTCCCTCTAGTTCCTGGGTTACCTTTCTAAGGGCTCAGAAATGGCAAAGATGGGTGGTTACATTTAAGACGGATCAGACAGCCTCACATTCTTTAGCAAGGGTATGAATTATACATAGGCATGTAAGGGCTCTCTGCACTATCTCATTTTTCACAGAAATACGTGAAAAAAAACCACGCTTCATCAGCAACCAATGCAGTTTTCCTAAAACAAATCTGTGACCTGTATCTGTGGGTGAAGACCTTTTGGATTTTTGCTGCATTTCCGTACCTTCAAAGTATTTTGCCCAAATGATGATCTCAGAGCTTAATGATTAAACTTTCCTTTTTGCCAACTTACTTGCTGAAAATAGAGTAGCATGTCAATACTCCACGGGGTAATTACTCTTGTAAAAGGTGATTTAATTAGATAGCTAAAATGAACTTTCCATTCCATATCCATTTGTTCAATAGAGAGGGGCTTCCAAAGAAACGGGATGCTGCTCCTTTATGATTATTAAAGGTTTTGAAGAGCAGCAGATGGAGCAAGAAATTGATGCCCAGAAGACACCAGCACCACACAGTGTCTATGACTTGGGTAGAAAAAGGGAAAACAGAACAGAGAGTGGGATTTCTAAACCAAAGGACAAACAAGAGTATCTTTTATTGCAAGCATCCTATAACTCACTATGGCTAGGGTGATGGTTTCAATTACGGTTTGAGCAAATAGAGCTTCATGTGGTCTGTTTGGGTATCAGTGAGCAACACAAAGAACTCTGAACATTCTGATCACTGACTGTGATGGGATTTCTCTCATTTAGTATTTACAGGTGAGCCTCCCTTTCTCTTATTTTCTGTTTGTAACAAATATATAAAATGGAGACTTTCCTTTTATTGCTCCATGACTGGCTGCATGAAAATGCAGCATCCTCTGCGAGATAGGATTACATGGTTATCCAGCAGCTGTGCCTCGTTCAAAACATCAGCATGAATTAACATGCATATTATCTTTACAGAGTGAGGCTGCAGACAACCCCTCTGCCTCTTAGACCCCCAAGTTGACACTGTTCAAACAAATATTTGAAATTAGACAAGTATTCTTTATTCTTAGCAGACTGTGGAAGAGTCACAAATCCTGGTATATGAGCACATAAACATTTCATCATTTCACAAAAATACAAGTGTGAAATGGCTGTCATAAATACAAATGTTCATAGCTGTATGCAAGATGGGGCCAACAACATTACAGCAGCATGCCTTCTTGCATTTTATCACAGCACTAAAATATGCAATCCTTTCCTTGAAAAAGCACCATTATGGGCATTATAAAGAATTGAGCCACAATGTGGTCCGAGCAATTATCACCCTGGAGGGGAGCACAATGATGCACCTGGACAGGAATAGCTGTTTAGACAACTAGATTCTACTAGTACACTATCAGAGCCAAGGGGCCTAATTCATCACCTGGCCTCAATTTTAGGAGAATTCCATTCAGTGTGAGGACTAAAGCAGTCAAGGGACTTAATGAGAAAGTCTATTAAGCACAATAAAAAGATGACCATAAATAGAGGTGACCACATTAGAGGAATAATTAGATGGTCGTGAAGAGATGAGATGTATGTTAGGTTGTACTATTGTTTTGTAATTTTTTTTCTGCTTTATCTCCCCAAATCCCCCCTGGTACATAGTTGTATATCTTAGCTGCAGGTCCTTTTAGCTGTGGTATGTGGGACACTACCTCAATGTGGCCTGATGAGTGGTGCCATGTCCGCGCCCAGGATCCAAACCAGCGAAACCCTGGGCCACCACAGCGGAGCACGCGAAGTTAACCACTCGACCACGGGGCTGGCCCCTGTAATATTTTTTATTAAAGCATTTCACTATTCACTTTTAATCTTTCTAATATCAATATTTAAAGCTAAGGATTGAGACGCAGTGCTTGGTGGGAAACTGCATCAAATTGCAGTGTCCTTTTAACGATGAAGTAATGTTGTAAGACTTCCAAATCCTTCACAGAGGACATCTTCAGAGTGAAAATCATTATCTTGTGTTGCACCATAGCTATACTTATCATACTTATCATTTTTTTGGAAACTCCCATTACTTTGGCTTTTACAGTGAAATAAAAACCAACTACAGAAGAAAAGGAAGAACTACAAATCAATATACACAGCACCGCAGCACTCTCCAGTCCCCTAAAAAAATAGGAAGAAAGCAATTCACCATTTCCTAAAAGCAGTCTCTGTAGAAACCAAAGTACAATGTTTGGCAGACGTCTGTCTCTTAGGGCTGCCCTCCAACATCAGCTATATATGACAAAACAGGAGTGCGAATTTGCTAGACTGGGAAAATTACTTCAATTGAAAGTAGAATGCTTAATGAAATAACAGCTGCACATGAACAACTAACATTAAAGAAAAGATGATACAGAAGAAACAATTTCAGAGTCACAGAGTGAGTTAACATATGCTAGAAGAAAACAGGTATGTTATGGCATCCTTTCAAATAGTGTCCATGGTTCATCATGCAAATTTTATAAGAAATGCTAACCAGGAAGTAGAGAAGGCTTGCTTCTGATTTTCAGAGTAAATAACAGTAATGATCTGAACACACACACACACAAACACACCCTCCTCACCCTAAGGAGTAGAGTACTATTGGATTAGGGAGGAGTTAAAGCAGACTCCAGACTAACAAACTACCCGAGATGGGCTAATACTGAATCTTTATGCTGCAAGGAATGCTCTAAAAATGTAACCCCTTCCCCATCTTATTTTTCCAATCTCTTTATTTGGAGAAAAATAACATTATCACTATTTGCAGAAGACACGATTTCTTATGCAGAAAATAAAAAAGAATCTATGATAATTACTAGATTTAGAACATGAAGTTAGCAAATTTGCTATATACAAAAGCAAATGGTATTTATATTCAGCAACATTTAAAAATGGCATTTTGGTAAAAGATATATTCTCAATAGCAATGACTTTATCAAATAATTAGAAAGAAATGTAATGAAAAATTGTGCAAGACCTCTACACTGAAATTCCTAAACATAACTGAGAGAAATGACCATTCTAAATAAATACAGGGATAGACCATGTTCATGAACTGTAAAAAGTAAATATTGTAAAGATGTCAATTCTCCCCAAATTGATTATACATTCAATACAAAACTAATTAAAATATTTGTCACTATTTTCCCTATCTTTGTGATCCTATGGATTCTGAGATGCATATAGTTACAGTTGCTGGAAGGAAGACAAAGGAATTTACTTTCATACATTTTATTTAACCAACACTTACAGAGTTGTTGCTCTGTCTGAGGCATTATTTTGAATGCTTTACGAATATAAATTCATGTAATCCTCATAACAACCTCATGAATTGGGTATTACAATTATCCCTAATTGAGAGATAAGGTTATGAAGCACAGAAAAGCTAAGTCATTGCCGAAAGTCATAAAGGTAGTATAATGAACCCAGGGTCTCTGAGATTCTGTTTTTAACCATGGCACCACAGTGAAGAATGAAGAGAAGCAACTGAATCTCCTTCCATCCTTCTCTGTGATAAATGTGGAACGTACTAGACATCTCACACTTTTTAGTACATGTTTAATTGTGAATTACACGTAGATGTTTATGCTATGCATGAATATAAAGTATACATGTACATATATATTTTAAATAATAAAAATGCCTATCAAGACTAATAAATTGAATATAGACAGTAATTCAGGAATCCCCATGTGCCTACCCTTCTCCCATATTATTATTTCGTCTTCCTGCTTCAGGTAACAAGCATCCTAAAATTTATGATAATGATTCCATTGCCTTTTTAAATAGTTTTACCACTTATGTTTATATCACTAAACAATATATTTTAGTTTAACCTTGTATTGTACATTATAAAAATGATTTATAGTTTAGATATTCTTCTACGATGTGTTCTTTTTGCTTGAAATTATGCTTTCTATATTGGTCATATGATGCATTTAGCTGTAGTTTTTTTCCATCCATTTTCACTGATGAATATGACATTTATTTTTCCTTTCTCCTACTAATGGATTTCTGAGTTGTTTCCAGTTTTTGGTGTAAATTTGTGTGAGTGTGTATAAGCATGCATGAGCAGATATGCACACACACTGTTACAAATGTTACTGTCATAAATATTATTAAACATACCTTCTTCATAGGTGCAAGAATTCCTATAGGCTTTAAATTTAAGGGTAGAATTGTTAGGCAATAAGACATACAAACCTTCAATATTTTTCAGGTAATGGCACACATTTTTCCAAAGGGTTCCATTTAATATCCGTGCAGGTGGTTATTAACAATTTTAATTTCCTCTTTTGTGAAATGCTTGTTCATTTCTTTAGCTCATTTTTCTACAGGGTGTTAGTATTTTCATAGAAGATGTTAACATATTTGGGAAATTAATATTTTTGTTGTGGTGGCGGTGACGTTATTGAAATAACTTTTTCTAGGTTTGACATGCCTTTTCTTTTTATAAGTCTTCTGCCAAATAGAAATATATTTTTCTGCTAAGAATACAGATATGTCACTGTTCTTTTGGACACAATTTATATGGTATATGTTTTTCTGTCCTTTGACTTTCCATCTCTGTCTCTTTATATATGAAGTTGGGCTAGAATAGCTGAATTTTTAAAAAAATCTGATCTAACAATATTTTTCTATTAACTAGAGGGTTTAGTCAACTTCTGTACATTATTATTTCTAAAAACTTGCTGTTGTTATTATTTCCACAAAGTTGTTTTATGTTTTCAATTTCTCTCTTTTTAAATTTATTGCCCTATTTTGAAACACTAGAATTTTCCTCATTCCATTTTTTTATTTCTACTTGTTTCGAAAGTTTACCCGTGTCTATACTTTTAATAATTACCTTAGCTGTTTTAGAATGCATCCTTTATTTATCATTATTTAAATTGAATATCTTTACTTTCCTTTAGATGATACCAAGCCCTTAGAATCCAAGACCTCCTATCACCTCTTTCCAACATATGTCCTATTTTTGTCCATTATTCTACTCTTTTTCCCCTTCATGAGTTATGGATTATTCATTCAACGTTTGCTTAGATTTACTCAGATATTTCCCCATAGCGTTACTCACACCACCTTCTTCAATCTCAGACTATCCAACAGCAATTGTATTCCTTCTCTCTGAGTACTTCCTTCAGACCTTCCTTCAGTGAGTATAATTTATTGAGATATTCTCACGTCTTGGTTGTTTAAAAGAACTTCATGTTGACCTAATGCCAGCAGGATCATTTTGCTGGGTATGGAATTCCAGGTTCATAACGATTCTCTCTCAGTAGATTGAAAATGCTATTTCACTATCTTCTTGTTTAATTGTTGCTATCGAAAAGTCTGACATCAATTAAGTTACTGATTCTTTTACATGATATGATTTTTTTCTGGAGGTTTTAAACATCTTCTGGATTCTACAGTTTTACTATGATATGTCTAGCTGTAATATCTTTTTATACTTGGAATTCTTTGGATTGTGTATTTTAGGATTGGGGTCTTTCAAAAATTCAGTTAAATGTTTACCCATTATTCCCCTTTCTCTCTATTAGTGCCTTTGAAACTCTGAATAGTCATAAATGAGAACCTCTCACTTGATCCTGCCTATTTTTTTATCTTTCTTTCCTATTTTTCATCTTTTCATGTGTCTGTAGACTTCTTTCTGCATTATTACTTTGAATCAATTTTCCTGGGCACCATGTTAGATCTTTATCTTTGTCTAACCTGCTGTAATTCATTATTGTGTTTTTAACTTCAATATTATATCTGAATTTTATTCTATTTGATTCTCTTTCAGTCTGCTTGGTTGTTCTTCAGAGTCTCCTGTCCCTTGTTAAACAAAGTAAATGTATGTATTTCATATTTCGTGGTTTCCAATATCTGAATTCTCTATGGGTCTTCTTCTCTTGCTTGTTTCTGTACATTCTCGATTATCTTGTTTACTTGGTGTTTTCTATAAACTGCTCTTATTCTTTTAACTGGATCTATGGAAATTCTTTGAAACCTGGGTAAAGTTGAATCACTATTAAAGGAATTGTATGTTTTATTCTTGTTGGCTTGGGAAATAACAAACCAAGAATAACTTTAAATTCTCTCCTGAGATTTACCCTCCCACACAAACAGATAATTATTTGGATTAAAAGTGACATAAAACTTTGTTTTATTATGAATTCTCAGCCCCACAAAGTTTGTGGTTATGATTCTCAAAGTGCACCTGTTCTGCTTATCCTGTATCAAGGTCAATACTGGAAAGTTTCTTTGCTATCTCCTTCTATGTGACAGGGCTTGGTACTCAATCACTCTTATACAAGGGGCAGTCTTTTGGGCTCCCAGCTTTTTGTTGAGATCTCATATTAGATCCCCTACATTTGGCCAGCTCTAGGTTTTAACTCCTGCCCTCTGTGCCCCAGGCAGCCTCTAAAATAGAAATCCCAGTTCTTGAGAGTCCAGCACAAACTTTCAGGATGAAAGCAATGTTGGTGCTCACTCAACTCCCAGAGTTCTAAGTTCCAATTAATTTATTTCAATACTCTTGGATTCTTTCTTGTGTGTGTGTGTATGTGTGTGTGTTGTCACAGCAGTGCATTTTTGAATGGATTTTTAGAAATATTTACATCTAGCATCTTATTATTTCGATAAGAAGAGTTGTCTGGGTAATCTAATCCATCATACTAGTGGAAATGGAAGCCACATGCTACCTTCTTAGCAGGAGGACCTGGAACATGAACAGACATGCATAAAACATTGCTTTAATGATCCAACACAGTGGGATTCATGTGACTAAACCCCCATACCTCTCCCTAAAGAGAGTCTTGTCTTATGACCTACCAGCAGTCTCTTCCATCCTGAGTATCAAGGACATCCTTTGATTATATGTAATGACCTCTGTTTTGCAGAATCCATTTACTTTGAAAAAGGAGGGAGCAGGTACTTTGATGTCAGGCAAACCTTATAGCCTGAAACCATCATTTAGTGTCTGAAACACACTTTTCTCAGATTAGACTAACTCATTTATAGAGGTGTTACAGCTACATAGTAGATTCTCAAAAATTGTAGCTAATTGTGTATTGATGGGCTCTGGCTTTACCTGATACACTTCACAATACCTTGCCTTAAGAACTAGACCAAACGGTTCCTCCTTCACTATTTACTGGAAATTAGAACCTGAGTTTGTACCTCATCTTGTCTTTAGAGCATTTAATCTATTTGCCTGCCATTCTCACTTTATTTCCCAACATCTGAATACAGAATAGGATGCTCTGAAGGGATGGTTGTGCTCTGAGGTTATATAATGTCAAGCGCAAGAGGAAGTTTCCTATAATTTTTTCCCTTTCCTTGTCCAGTGTTAGCACATTGACGTCTGTAAACAGACTCAGTTCATTAATTTATCTCTAGAATTTAAATCACAAGCGCATATGACAAGAAGCATGCCTGTACAGCCGAGCACTGCATCGTCAATAAGGATTTAGGATGTGCTTGTTAGATGTTCAGTGGCGTTACACTAGGATAGCCATATAGTTTGACCCTTCAATCTACTATAGGCAAATTACGTCTACATGTATAAAATTATAGCTAAACATAAAGTAGTTTATAGTTTAATAATAAATATTCAACAGAGTCTAAGGAATTTGTGATGGTGTTTGAAGCATAAAGACATGCCTTAGAAGCAGCTTTTTTAAAATCCTTAGGGCTTAATAAATCATAAGCATAATTACTTAACTCACTTTTGAACTATAAGAGCAAAGTACTTATGAGATAAAAGGGGGAATAGCAAGATTAATTTAAAAACCCACAGGTGTACTAATTAACCATGTAACAGTAGGAAACATCCATGCGTGAAAACTGCTCGAGTGAGCTCTGCCCAAGTACCAGACATCAGATGTAAGTGAAAGAGCAATTCAAAAACCATTCTTCTCATCACTCCATTTTAAAGATGAAGAAACTAAGGCCAAGAGAAGATAAGTGAAAAAATTTACCTGAACCCTAATCTATCATTTGAGCACCAAAATTGTAAGAAAAAAACCTCCTTGTTAGGATTTTATAAACATAATGGTCCATAAACTAAAATGTATTCTGGAGCTCAGTTCTTCTTCTTTTTCTCTCTCTTACATATATTCACAGGAAATTCTTCATCACTCTAATGAAGCCAAGTCTACAGAAAAAGTGGTATCATAAAAAGGGGTAATTTTTTTCAAGTGCTCTGTGCATTATTTCAATTATAACAACTTATACTTCTTTAATTTACCTTAGAAGAATATTCCAACTTACTTCAATAAAATTAATGGCATAGTAAACCCTTAATTTAAAGATGCTTGCATTATAGCAAAGGAAAACTGATGTGATAAAATTTAGTCTACTGAATGCATACAAAACATGCTTATGATAGTTTGAAATTAATATATAATTTAATCCACAAAAAAGGGGGAATAGTGGGCCCATCGCATAAGTGTACATTTTAGATTCTATCTGCAGGGAGTGTTGTTACACACAAGAGAAACAGCCCACTCTTGTTGCTTCCATACTGCGGGGCCATCCTCCACTCACCCATGGCATGTCTTCAGAAGAATCCTCTTTTCACATGAGTATAAACCCAAGTGATTTCACATACTGATCGAACAATATCACACAGATCTGAGCACTTGCTCATTCAAATTATTTTATATGTTAAAGGAACTAAGCTAAAATCTGTAGTTTATGGGGTTGAATAGAAGTCCTAGAAAAGAAAACAATAACAATAGCTTTTTAGCTTCATTATTATTTCTTGTTATTAGTTAATATCTGTTGGTTTATTTTCAGAGAAAAATCATGTTTTTTAGATGTCTAAGCACAAACAGATAAACACAGAATTCCGAACTCTTATATTCCTCAAAAGAAGAAAACATCCTGCAGCATGGCAAGAAACAGCAAACATTTTCGCTCCTCATTATGCCATTAATAATTACTCATGCTGATGCATCATTTAGCACCTATGGTAGCTAGAATAATGGCTCCCAAAGATGTCCGTGACCCAACCCTTGCAACCTGTGAATATACTGCCACACATCACAAAAGTAACTTTGCAGATGTAATTAATGTTAAGGACCTCAAGATGGGGAGGTTCTTCTGGATTCTGGGCGGGCTCAAGCTAATCACATGAGTCTTTAAATGTGGAAAACCATTCCCGGTTGTGGTCAGGAAGAGATGGCAGCATGAGAATGACACGACAAAACATTCTTGCCGGTTCTGAAATGTGGGAACTATGTGCAAGGACCTCAGAGAGGCCTTTAGAAGCTAAAAAAGGCAAAGAAATGGATGGTTCCTTTGATCCTCCAGAAAGGAACTTGGCCCTGCCAAGTGAGACCCCTGTTGAAATTCTGACCTACAGAACTATAAAATAACAAATTTATGTTGTTTGAAGTCATTAAGTTTGTGTTATTTGTTAGAGCAGCAAAGGAAAATTAATTCAAGGGCTGGCCCAGTGGCATAGTGGTTGAGTCTGCACGCTCAGCTTTGGAAGCCCGTTGTTTGCTGGTCCGGATCCTGGGCAAGGTCCTATGCACTGCTAGTCAAGCCATGCTGTGGCAGCATCCCACAAAGAAGAACTAGAAGGACTTACAACTATTTACTGGGACTTTGGGCAGAAAAAAAAAAAAAAAAAAGAAAAAGAGGAAGATTGGCAACAGATGTTAGTTCAGGGCCAATCTTCCTCTTCAACAAAAAAAGGCCTGCAGAAAATTAATTTAGCACCACATCCCCAGAACAACCTCATAAGGTGGGGAAAAAAAGTTGATGTCTCCCTTTTACAGTGGAGAGAACTAGTGCTCAAATTGTTGAGAGAGTTTCCCAAAGATCCATCTGCAAATGGGCAGTTGTGCCAGGATGCAAAATGCTGCCTCCAAAATCCTAAATCCTTCTAATCCTCCTCCAAATCCACCACGCAGCCCCTCAAACTCATCCCTTTAGAGAAGAGGACTTGAGGCTATGCTGACTAGTGTAGATTACTCCAAAACACTAGTCACAAAGACAAGGAGGTGATAAGACGCAGGTATGAGGATAAGTGAATGACGGGTTGGGGATGCAGGCTGGGCATAGGCTCAGAGGTGTCAAAAGTCATCCTGATTTGGAGGAATGCCTGGAGATCCAGTGTGACTGGCCCTTGAGAAACAGTCAGGGGGGATGGGTCATGGTGATGTGAGTCAGGTTGGGTGATACTGAATGCCATGGTAAACATAGACACTGCATTCAACAGAAAATGGAGGGGCATCAGTGGCTTTTGAACAAGAATGTGACTTATCAAATATGTGCATTAAAATGATCAAGCTGGTGACACTGTGGAGAAAGAACTGCAGTAGGAACAGAACACAAATAAGAAACCCCTAAATTATTGGAACACAAAATAGTGTTATTATTAGCTCCAAGGAAGTGCGATGAAAACTGAAATGATGACTAAAGCAGAGGAAACAGCAGTTTTGAGATACCAAAAAACAAAACAATAACAACAAAAAATGGTTTGAGGAGGAGTGCTGAATGCAAGATGCATGGGGAAACGGCATTTCATAATCTCGGACTTTTACCAACCATCATTTTGCGAGTACTCTTTTAAGCAGCTAATATAAATTCTATCAGTAGTTAATATTCGTTAAGCCCTATGTTCTGAACTCTGCTTTAAATAAATATATCATCTCATATTCACCTCACAACAAATTTATGAGAGAGGTACTTTTAACATGCCTCTTTCACAGATCTTGATATGGAGGTACAGAAAGGACACAAAGCACGCTAATGATCACAAAACTAGCAAATAACACAGACGGGATTCAAACTCAGAGCTATGTGAGTTGAAAGTCACAACCATTAAACCGTAGACATGTTCTTCCAATTCCTGACACAATGTTGTATTACACTTTGGTAAATGTTTGGATTTCAGAGGAAGCTAATCTCATTTTTCTCAATATCAGTTACTGAAGCATCAAAGATATTTTTTACTTTGGTTAACCTGCCAACTAATGGCAAACACAAGTTGAAGCTGAGAATACTAAGAATCTCTTTATTCTTAGCAAATGAAAATAGCCTAGTAACTTGTAGTAGCTAAACTGTAAGATCTGAAGCTAATGAAACCATAAATACATATATACCACTCCTGTGGATTCTAAATTCTGTACTAAATTAAGTCAAAATGCTAAAATTACGGAATTGGCATAAATTGCCAAATTTTATTTCTCCCAGAGTAAGATTCTTTAAATACTCACTAAGCTGCTTAGTATCTTTGGAATCAAAGAACTTTTACGATACACCGAAGTGATAAAATGGGATGTGTAAGAGCTAAGGTAATAAACCACATGGATTAAATGTCTCTCAAAATACTAACAGGTTTCAAAGATAAGAGGAACACACTTAGATGAAAAAAAGAACACAGGAAAATGTCACTAGGATTGACCAAGAGCAAACAGAGGAAAAAGAGCTTGAGACATGTTTCCAAACTGAAAATGTGCTAGCTTATCTCCATCTAATTAATGCTCCAAAGAATTAGAACTTTAATTAAAACACACTTTGAGATGGAGCCAATATGAAGCAGGAATGGATACAGAGTGTTTGCACCATGGATTTAAAAAACTGAGTAATTATAGTTTTAATTTTTTGAGGAACCTCCATACTGTTTTCCATAGTGGCTGCACCAGTTTACATTCCCACTAACAGTGTACCAGGCTTTCATTCTCTCCAACACTTATCTTTTGTTGTTTTGATAACAGCCGTCCCAACAGGTATGAGGTGATATCCCACTATGGTTTTGATTTACATCTCCCTGATAATTAGTGATAATTAGAGATGCTAAGCATCTTTTCATATACCTGTTGGTCATTGTATGTCTTCTTTGGGGAAATGTCCATTTAATCCTTTCACCCATTTTTAAATTAAAAAGTTATTTGCTTTTGTTTTTTTGCTATTGAGTTGTAGGAGTTTCTTACATATTTTGGATATTAACCCTTTGTCAAATATATGGCTTGCAATCATTTTCTCTCATTCTGTAGGTTGTCTTTTCACTTTGTTGATAGTTTCCTTTGGTGTGTAGAAGCTTTTTAGTTTGATGCAGTCCCACTTGTCTATTTTTGCTTTTGTTGTCTGTGCTTTTGACATCATATCCAAGAAATCACTGTCAAGACTAATGTCAAGGAGCTTTTCCCCTATGTTTTCTGCTAGGAGTTTTATGGTTTCAGGTCTTAAATTTAGTCTTTAATCCATTTTGAGTTGATTTTTTGTGTATGGTGGAAGATGAAGTCCAATTTCACTCTTCCACATGTGGATATCCAGTTTTCCCAGTACCATTTATTGGAAGGATTATCCTTTTTCTATTGTGTGTTCTTGGCACCCTTGTAGAAGATTAGCTGACGATTAATACATGGGTTTATTTCTGGACTCTGTATTCTGTTTCATTGGTCTATATGCAGTACTTCTGGATATATATCCAAAAGGAACTGAAATCAGGATCTCGAAGAGACATCCACACTACCACGTTCATTGCAGCATTGTTCACAATAGGCAAGAGAGGGGAGCAAACTAAACATCTATTGAAGGATGATGGATAAAGAAAATGTGATGTACGCATAGAATGGAATATTGTTCATGATTAAAAAAGAAGGAAACTTCAACATTTCCAACAACGTGGATGAGGCTGGAGGGCATTATGCTAAGTGAAATAAGACAGACACAGAAGGCCAAATACTATATGATATCACTTATATGAGGACTCTAAAATAGTCAAACTCATAGAAGCAGAGAGTAAAATGATGATTGCTAGGGGCAGAGGGAGAAGGAAGACCAGGGACGTATTAGTCAAAGGGTACACAGTTTCAGTTGTACAAGATGAGTAATTCCTAGACATCTACTGTCCTATATAAAGCCTATACTTAACAATACGGTATTAAATACTTAGAAATTTGCTAAGAGAGTAGATCTTATCTCACACACACACACAAACACACATATAAATAACAATAAATAAAGAGGTTGGGAGGGAACTTTTGCAGGCGATGGATATGCTTATGGCCTACTAAAACTATTTTCATATTATCACCATTGTAAATAACAAGATATGCTGTTTCTCACAAAGACTTATAGTAATATTTTGAGAAATGAATAATACTTTGAGACCAAAATCTGACATGTGATTGTAAAATTCCCTGTACATAACTTGGTTACTCTATGGGCAAAGTCTACTATAGATAAGAAAAGCAAAAACAGTCAAGCTAAAATTGCTGAAAGCTTCACCTTATCCAATAATCTAGGATTCTGTTTTTCTGCAGCAGAGTAATTGTAGGAAAGCCAAATCAATAAAACACTGAGTTTGATCGGAGGATTCTTGTAGTTCTTCCCACACAAACAATTATTATCAAACAATAACAACATTTATGGAAGGCTGTGGTGGCAGCAATCTTGGTGATTTCAAGACCCATGTGGATGACATTCCCAATATCCTGATTGCCGAACTGCTCATATTTCTCAATTCCAACATCTTCCCCTTCGTGTTTTCTTTACCTTGTGTTTCAGAACACATCCTAATTGTTAGCAAGCTTACTTCTCCCACTTCTGTCCTTGGACCTCTCATCAAATCTCTTCAGGGAACTTTGTCCGTCTCCGCACTCTTATCTTTTATTTCTCATTCTCAGTTTTTCCTTCTCATCTTTCCTATATTTGAGAAAATCTTTCCATGGAGAAATTACTATAAATTTCTCCTTGTAAGATATCTTCCTTTGTGAAACCTACTTAATACCATCTTTTAAAAAGCACTACTATAATAAAAATGAAAATGTATCTGACACATACAAGCAAACGTAACATTTAATAGAGTTGGAAGACGTCATCGCAGTAGTAGAATTATTGAAGATTTTTCGCTATATTCTAAACTTTTCTTTAACATATATTTTTTATATTTCAAAGCCTTCCTTTTTTATGTTACTCTCTATTTTTTCACAATCAAAATTTCAAAAAATAGTCTATAATATTCATTGGCTTCCACATTTACTATTTGCCTAACACTCATCCTTTAATCTATTTTAGTCTTCTTTCCTTTTTTCCTACTTAATTAAAACAACTTTCGTGAAGGTATCCATTAAAAACCATAAGATTATATATTTTTAAATTTTCCTTTATTCTTAATATCTTAGCTATGTTTGTTATAATTAAAAACTGTCATCTTTTTAAAATCTCTCCTCTCTCGGCTCTCTTCTGCATCTCCAGGATTTCCTCTTTGCTATTCCTGCTCCTTGCCAGTTTCTCCCCTGCCTCGCCTTCAACCATTTACCCCTCAGATGTCAGAAAACAATGAGATGCTACTAACCTTTTCCCCTGTCTCTCTTTCCCGCTGCTCTGTTGCTTTGTTTTATCATACCTCTTTGCAAACGACTGTTAAATAGTCTCTGCCAGCATGTTGATTCCCTGGAGCAGTACATTTAATTGTCTCCTGGATATAACTTACAGAAGCCCTCACGGAACCTCAAAAACCCCACCACTCAAGGCATCACATCATCTTTCTCTTCCATGCAATCCTCTTCTATGCTCCTTACTCTTAAGAGAGCATCATCTTTCAGTTAGTTATGAAGCTCAAAATATCACCTAAGAATCCACTTCTTGTCCCATACATTCAGGACACTGCTGTATTGTCAATCAAGCCCCATAATGTTTAATGTAGTTTAGTCAAACTTTTCTAGTATTTTTATTTCCTTTCTTCACTCAGTGCTGTTTCTGTGGAAGTATCCCTCCTACATTTTCAATACTCTATTCCATTGGAAAGCTGTCCTTAAAATACACACACACGCACACACAATCACATATATCTAGCCTTCACGGGTATAGTTCCTTCAGTTATATTTTCTCTCACTAGCATTTCATTTATTTCTTGTCCTACTGTTCCCTTCCACAACAAAATACAACAGAAGATAAATGCTGTCTACACCTTTGCCTCTGCTTGCTAACTAGTCACTCATTCCTTAATCAAATGCAATTTTTGTTCCAGGCTCTCAAATCAAAAATGTCCTTCCTCTAATTATTACCGACTTCTAGAACAGCAAGTGTGAACTTTTCTAAGTCTCATCTTCCTTGATCAGTCTTCAGTGTTTCACATTGCCAATTATACCCAGTTTCCTAATTTCCATGACCTACCTCCACCGTAGCACTTCCCTGCTGGTTCTACCAGGTTAATATCTCCTTCTTCATGCATTACACCCTCCTACTGCAAAATGGAGATATTGGCAAAGTTCTTCATTTGAATTTTTTCTCTTTCTGTATTTCCTCTCAGAGATCATTTGTTTCTATATTTTAAACTAGAAAACAGGTGGATCATCCAAAATCTTTCTCACTTTTAAGTGTCAGAGTTGTGATCACAAATACCTAATAGACACTTCTGTCCAGGTGGCCTTTTAGAACTTTAAATTC
This sequence comes from Equus quagga, assembly GCF_021613505.1. NCBI lineage: Eukaryota > Metazoa > Chordata > Mammalia > Perissodactyla > Equidae > Equus > Equus quagga. The sequence continues at coordinate 12,382,371 of NC_060277.1, forward strand.
CACATATGCAAAACCAATTTTATGTTCTAGGTCAAATCTAGTAGCCAATTGACTACCTATGTCTATTATTCCACTGCCCATTCCAACACCTTTATTTTTCCAGTAGAAACTGTTGTCAACTATACCCCAATTTTCCTTGGTCCCACACACTCAACTTCTTGCGAAGCCCTAAGAATTTGACTTGTCCAATATTTATGTCACATGTCCCTCTTTTCCATTGCATTTTCAGCTCCACAACCTATCTTTCCTCACACCAGAGGAATCTTCTAAAAGCACTCATATGTTATTATATCATTTATCTTTTCAAAAACCTTTAGTGTCTTCCCAGTGCTCACCAAATCAAGAACAGAATTTTTACTTCTTACCCTAGCATTCTGGCTCTCTCAAAAGCTTTGTATGGACCTCTGTTCAGAATCATCTGGGTCACCTTTTAAACTAACCTCATCAAATCCTGACTTTCAGAATCAGAGTTGCCTTTGACAAAACCAAGACATCTGTATGTTTAATAAGCTCCCCAGCTGATCATTCTGGGCATCCAGGTTTGGGAACCATTAGGACATAGTTTAACTCCGACTTGTCTGCTCTGCCTTATTTGCATTATTTTCTTATTCATGCCTCCATTCTAGAAACTCTGTGAGCTCCTCAAACACAGAGACATATTTAACTTTGCATATTATATCACAAATAGGACATTGCCTTGTATGTATTAAGTATATAATAAATATTGAAGAAAAATGAAATTACTAGATTTAACTCATTCACTCAGAAAAAGTCACTTGCTATTAAATATGTTAAAATATAGTCCTTACTACAAAGAGAACTGTCTAGTGGTTACCAGGGGGAAGGGGGTTTGGGGGCAAGGAGTGGGCACAAAGAGTGAAGAGGCACACCTTTATGGTGACTGACAAATAATAACATACAACTGAAATTTCACAATGTTGTAAACTATCATAACCTCAATAAAAAAAAAAATTTAAAAAAATGTAGAGGGTGGAAAAAAAAATAGTCCTTACTATTTGCCAGTCAGGAGTAGTTCTCAAATACTCAGGGAAAGGAGGGCAATTTCCCTACAAAAATTTTATAATTACATACTTTTTGCCTCTTGTATGGTTCTTAAACATTACTGCATTATAATGGCACAGAATAGGCTGTATTACAAAATACTTATGGAAAAGTAAATAGAAAAAAACTAAAATGTTAATTCAAAAAGTCACCATTTCCATCCACAATATACAATATTTTCCCTTGCATGCAAAATTTAAAACTGGCAGCCCTCTATTTATCACAAATTATGTTATTTATTAGTATTATAATCTTGCTTCCACGATGAGTACCATCAAAATCTAAACCTTTCAAACTATTAATAATAACAAAGAGAGGCTGTCTTTAATGCATTTAACAATTCAATGAGCATGAAGTATACTGGTCCTCTTTATATGTATTATTCTTTATTACATTCTGCTTTTTGTAAAACTGTCAGAGGTGAGATATTTTCCATAGATAAAGTATAAAAGCCCAAGCCAGAATTCAGCTGTTCAGAAGGAATAAACGAGTGTGCTTTCTTAAAAAAGGTGAGGAAAGATGAGCACGTGGTTTTGACCTGAGAGATTTGTAAGCCTCCTGTAAGCTAAAGTATAAAGTTTTTTTTAAATAGTGTTTAAATGGAGAAAAGTGTTTGAAGAGTATATAACAAAACCCACTCTGCCCTTTAAGCCTTGGATAGAAAGTAGAGAACAGATGGAAAATTCCATTGTGTGCTTTCTCAGCCACCTGTCACCATCTGAATGGTAGCCAGCATCACAACTCTACCTTATTAAGTGGCATGACAGAAAGACTGGCATTACCGGGGAACTACTCTTCTTGAAGTTAATGCTACTTAAAGCTTATAATACGTGTAAAAATACAGACTGCACTTGCAATGAAAACTTGGCAATCAAACATTCCTCATTTAATCAATAAAATCTAAAATCTGTATCACTGTTTTGATAGTTATAGAATATGATTTAGAATTTGTGGGGGGCACTGAGCTAAGTGTGTCTACACAGTTAGTAAAACTTATGTGGCCAGACCCCATATAAGCTTATTACCTCAGGCAGACAACACTGATGGAAGATGAAGAAAAACGTTTAACAAAAATGAACACGAAGTATGTGAATGATTAACATTTCATCAGTACATACAGAAACATGCATTACATCCAGATCGTGCGTTGGCTCCAAGGCTATGGTCATGATGGGCAATAGGTTAAACAGGAAGAGATAAAGGAGGATATAATACTTACTTTTTAAGGAACATATGAAATGTACAGTAGAATTTAGGTCTTGATAACGTACCTCTAATTGAGCTCTTTGGTTGCTTAATTTGGAATTCTTCTTTTTTCCCTACTAAATCCTTCTGATTATTAAGGGCACACATCAATGACTTTAAGGACACAACTAACATCATGCTGAACCCAAACAGATGATTAATAAAGTTCATGTCCAATTAAATTCTTAATTGCTTGAAAAAGGACTGTGAAAGAAATAGCATTTTAGGAGCTGGCCCCAAGACCTAGTGGTTAAGTTCAGCCTACTCTACTTTGGTGGCCTGGGTTCAGTTCCTGGTCATGGACCCATACCACTCATCAGCAGCCATGCTGTGGTGGTGACCCACATATAAAATAGAGGAAGATTGGTAACAGATGTTAGCTCAGGGCGAATCTTACTCAGAAAAAAAAAAAATTAAAAAATAGCATATTAGGAAAGATTTACATGAAGGGAGGAAGAACTAAGTTTTGGGGAATTATAGCCCTGGAATGTCATGTTCAGATTCAATGATGCTTTAGAGACAGAAATGGTTAGACAAATCTGATGCTGAAAAGTAAGTGTGCAAAGACTCCTGAAAAGAAAGAACCAGACAAGAGGAAGAGCTAGAGAATGTGGGCAAGTTAGGTTGGCCTGATGAAGTCCTGGGATGCATACAGACATGATCTAAATTCCAGGATAACTTTGAAGAAGGGAACGGTCTACAGAGCTGAAGGCACAGAGGGAAAGGTGAATGATATTAAGAACCAACCACTCAAAGTAAAGCTTGTGTTGATTAATAATTGAGGAAAATACTTTAAAAATAAACAGTGCTCTATTTGAAAGATTTGGGGACGTTCACGTAGTACAGGGAGCGAGCATAGTTTAGTGTATAAACAGGTAGGCTTTAGAAGATCTCATTTAGGTTATTTCGAAATTTTTGGAGATCCCTATACTTTTCCTGGGCATTAGATTAGACATCGTATAAAAATAACAAGCTCATATGTTACAAAGTTCCTGAGGGCATGGAGAATAAAATCTATACAGAGTCAAAGTATATCATATCTTAAAATTTGAAGAGAGTAAAGATAGCTTTTTTGGACCCATTTTCACCACGTTTTCTTATATGTAACAGAGAATTCAGAGGAAAGGGAGACAAAGAAAAGGAAACAAGCATATTGCCAGCTCCTTCTAAAGCCTTCGAATGGGAAGATGGGTCACAGGCAAGATTTCACTCATCTTGCCTTGGCAGCATCACAGTCACCATCAGGGCTCACTGTAGGGAACAGAACTGCAGAGCTGGGACACCTGGATACACAGGTGGGAGAGGGCAAATGCGTCATCCTGTCAAGGAGTCAGTGGACTCAGCCAATTGTGTTTTAATGCTAGTGCAGAAAATGTTATGATGTTACATAATGATGGTTTGTGTAGAATTCTCAAAATTAAATATAGTGAGAACTTCTGTTTTCTCTTCAGACACCTTTGTCCTCTATGATTAGCTCAAGAAGGACCAATATTACAGTTTAAAAGGCGATGTATAACACACAGACATAACACAAATGACATCAACTGTCAAAAATTAGTTACAAGGTTGGGGGAGCCGTCTACAAGGCTAAATTTGTACAAGAAGGAGATGGAGAGAAGTACTGGGAGGAACAGAATTTACGACAAGACAGTTTTTCCAGTCTTCTCAAAACAGGATTAGTTTTCCTCGAAAATCATGCCAGTCATGCAATTACAAGCAGGGCTATCGGAGAATATTTTATGTAAGCAAATTTCAGAGAGAAAAATGTAGATTTAACCAGGAGAAGGGGGAACTATTGTAAGGATAAACACAAACTTGGATTAAGGACCAGTATCTTCTCGTAATCATCACATAGCTTCTAGTGCCTCGTGCCTCAGCTTCTCTCTAAGAATCTGCTCTTTTCTCTCAATTCCAATTGCCTTATTCTTTACTCTGAATTTATATATTTTTTTCTTTATCCCAAATATTCTGCTTATTTGTAGTTCTTTAGTTCCTTAGCACTTAGGCTTGTCATGATTTTTCATGGCTGATGCTCTGTTATGGCTCTTCTCTATATCGTTCCTTTCAACCTCAATTCCCACGAATAACCATTTCATTCACTTGGCATTTTCTAGTTCATTCAACAAATCTTTCAGACCAGGCCATTTTATAGGTCACTGAGCAATCCATGGATGAAACACCCTTGAGCTATATTTCCACTGAAGTCTAGTCAATCACACCCAGAGGAAAAGCTGGGTCACGAGGCTGCTTGGAAGGACTGGGATGGGAAATCAGCCGGCTCTATGGTTGGCATGTCTAATACCAAGCTGAGAAATTAGGTGGGAAAGGGCAGAAAATACTTGAATGCTGACATTTAAAGAACCCCGCAATTCTTCTTTAAATCATGTTTGCCTATAAAAAATGGAGTTAAGGAATTTTGATATCTAAAATGCTCTGTTGTAACTAGTTATGGAGGATAAAAGAGGGAAGACAGAGAAGGTAGAGTCTAAAAGATGAATAAATGTCTTTCTTTATGTATTTTTGAATATTCTTTCCAGATACATGCTTATTATATATTTTTGAAAATACTTGGAAATAATGTGAATAATATACTATTAGAAAACAAATTATATGATTTTATACATTATGACAAAACATCTTCATGATAAACTTAGAATTAAGGCCCCAGACTAGAGATTGTCCTGCAGGTGGTCCATACACTATGAAGACCAGGTAAAATAAATTTTCAATTCGTTTGGATTGAATTGATACTAAATAGCTGCCTGCCATGGTCATATAAGTTCATTTTTATTTGTGAGTTATTAACTCATGTCATGCTTGCATTCTCCCATTTCTTTTACCTTTTGTTACTTTTCTTCCATCTTCTCTGCCAGTCAGAAGATTCGTATCTTTAAATACCCTCATCTGAGCTAGGCTAGTGTAGAAAATAGTTTGAAATATTCTGGATACCTCCCTATCAGTGCATATCTTTCCCTAACTTTGTGCCCACAGTGACTTAAGAAACACCTTTTCAACTGTGCTCTATTTATTACTTGACTAATAGTATAATATGATCTCTCATCTTGTAATATAAGGGGTTTGCTTATTAGAATGTCTTTGCCTACTATGTTCTTGTGATAAAAAGTCATCCATCGTAGAATGAATGATATTAGCCAATAGACACTATATATTTTTTTCTATTGTATATTACTTGGCATTGGTGAATAGTTTTTAAATGCCATTTAATGTTAAAATTATTTTGTTGCATATTAAAGATTAACTTTAGTGAAACAAAGTAAAGGCTGGCATTAGACCTGTAGTAAACACACAGTGGGCAGGAGACTTGCTTTCTAGAATGCAGGAGCTCACACTCAATAGTACTGTTGAGTATATAACAGGCTTATAAAAGACTATAGTACAGATTTCAGCAAGTGGGAGCCAGGTAATTGGCCACCACCATGGCTAGTCTCATATCTATTTTATTTGTCTCCCTCCACTTGTGTATTCCATGTTGGCTCAGAAGGTCCCCCTTCTCTCGACTATGAGGCATTACCTTCCGTGATCTAAGAAGTCAGAACTGAGCCTGAATTCGTCATTACAGGGATGGATTGGGAAAGGTGCATGGGAAACTGAGTCTACCCCAAAATAGCAAGTCCTTAAAGAAAAGAGGATATCAGTGAAATTTGTGGCATTTTTGGAAAATTGGGTAGTTTATGACTATTTATTAGAGAGAAGAATGTTCTCTAAATCTAAAATGATAACATTAATATTAATACCACTCCTTTAATTTAAGAGTGCTTGGATCTGCAAATATTCTAAATGTTTCACAATAAAAAACAGATTAAAAGATAAAATAGTCACAAAGCTTACAGAAACACACAGGCACTGAAATCCTTGCAGAAGTGTGTGTAAATGTAAATGTCAGCTTCAATATTAGAGTGGTTTTGCAAAACAGCAAAGTTATAGCTCTACTTTCTTTTAAATCAAACACATCGACCATCTCATAGAAAAAGCATCAGCTACACAGGATCTAAAATGCAGGGAAAGTCAGCCCACCATCAGCATGAAAAGGATCTGACTAGAAATGTGTGATTGAGTCTCTCCGAGTGGCATAAATACACTCAGAAAGGAGGTTTAACTCTAGGCCACCAGATTCAGAGTAGTATTAGCCTCTGTTTTGGGTCTTTAGGAGAGCAGCAATGGTGCATCTCCCAAACTTGGAGAGACAACTCTCTGAAAGAGCTAAACACACAAGAATAAAAATGTGTGGTTTCAGTACCTTCACCTGTGAAATAGAGATCATAAATTCTCTATTTCTATTTCTTACAGGGTCATTCTGAGAACTCAAAGATATTTGTAAAGTGCTTCTTACAAAAAGACTCGTGTGTAAGTGCTAAATTCATCGTAAGTAATAACACAATAAATAAAATTGAAATACCACCCGAATACCTCCTAAAATCTTTCCTGGCAGATTTATTAGCATTACTGAAAACAATTCGTATTTGTTAAAAGAAGACACCACACATTCTCGTGGTCAAGAAAGGAAAGAGATTGGCTCTTTGCCTTACCAACGTCTAGACTCTCTGACAACCGTTCGTCAGATAAGGAGATGCAGGAACACTTCAAGTCAAAAAATAATAAAATAAATATAGAATATGAAGAAGAAGAGGAGGGGGAGGAAGAAGAGAAAACAGAGGCTCAAAATAATAATGGGCAGGAATTAGATCTAATCATTGGGGAAAAACTGTGCCTTTCACAATAGCACTTACCCATTATCTGCTGTTAATGACTCAACAATAGAACTCTTACGAGGGGAATACAGGTCTTGAAAAGCTGAGAGAAGAAATGTTGAACACTGAAATTGGAGCACTTTTGCAGGGGAAAAAAATTTTTAAAAAAATGTACTTCTTGGAAATTTGTATATTATACAAACTGTTATCAACAACAACAACCAAAAAGATTCTGATCATAAGTGATGTCAAATTCCACTGATTTACTACTCAAAGACATCTTAGTTTGGGAGTTCTTTTACAACCTATCAATACATCCAACAAATAAACAGTTGTCTCCTGGAAGACCACCAACTGTTAAGCTCATATCAAAGAAATTTTTAAAAACTTCACAAAATAGACACAGACCTAATAGCTTACATAGGAAAAAACACAAATTAAAGGTTATTCCAAAGCTATTAGTAGGAAAAAAAAAATTTACCTCTACTGGAATTAAGAATGCCATTTTCTCCTATCTTACCTGACTTATTCTTTGACACGTTCAATTACTTTAAATTCTGCTTTCCAAGTCTCAACATTTTATAGTAAATAGAAAGCACAAAATATAACTGATGTCTCCCCATCTGTTTCCTTAATAAATGGCCTCTGCTAGAATGACCAGTGTACAAACAGCAAAATAGAACCACTCATCATACCACATATCTCATGCCACCAGAGAAAAGAGCTTTGTTTTGATAAGGATTTTCTGGATGGTGTGACATAATTCTTCCTGTGTCTCGGGGGTATTTGGGCATCTGGACAAGAAATTCTTCAACTGAAATAGAAAAAAAAAAATCTCTACAAACTAGAGATGCTTATATTTTTATAGGGATGTTATACACATTTGAAAATAACCAATAAAAATAAGTTTATCTTAAGTTTTTATACATTTATACATATATTTTCATATTCAATTTTATTTTTAAAAAATTCCTATGGCTTTTGACAATATCATATGCTTTGTAATGTCATAAAGATTCCAAATGACAAGGACTAAAGAGGAATAATTTACTTTCTGATCCTTAACTCAAGTTGAAATTAACAATAATTCTAAAAGACTTTGCTTGAAGGGCAGGGATATCTGAGAGAAAAATAAAGTTTAAAATGGATTTCTTTAGAAAATGAGGGCAGACAGTAAAAGTGAAGTAGGACAGAAACATTCTTATGATTTCAGACAATCAAGAAAAATAGCTTAATATGAAACGTTTATAAAGACATGGGATCAGAAATGACTAGGAAAGAAAAACAGACAAACATAGAAATGGAATTAAAATTTTTCTGCCAGGGCCGTCCTGGTGGCACAGCAGTTAAGTGTGCATGTTCCACTCAGTGGGGTTCACCGGTTCTGATCCTGGGTGCAGACATGGCACCCCTTGGCACGCCATGCTGTGGTAGGCATCCCACGTATAAAGTAGAGGAAGATGGGCATGGATGTTAGCTCAGGGCCAACCTTCCTCAGCAAAAAGAGGAGGATTGGCAGCAGTTAGCTCAGGGCTAATCCTTCTCAAAAAAAAAAAAAAAAAATTTGCTGCCATTTTATACCATCTTAAAAAATAAAAAGTAACATTAGGGTAATTTAAAAATCCTTTCCTGAAGAAGTTTGGCCTCTGCAAAGTAAATTAAAAGTTTTCAAAGTTACAAGCTTTAATTACAGAAAATTTATTACAACAAACAGAAACATTTTAATTGAACATCTTATAATTTCACCTCTAATTTTTGTGAATAGACAGCTCTTAACACAAAGCAATCCATAGTGAATGCCCAATAAACATGTATAGAATGAAAATGAATGGATGATCAGATAGCTGTAGCTACAGGATACACATATCAGCCTAGAAGATAAATTTCACCGTCTTAGTTACCTCAGGGGCCTCCATAATACTTGACTGCAGTATTTGACTGAGGATTATGAGAAAAACAGCTTCTACTCCCAAGTTAGCCTTTATTCCTGCTCAAGGAATGACCACATCCTAAAATACTATACCCAATAGTCACAAACACTAAAATGGAATTGTTCAAACCTAAATATCCAAAAAGGTTTGAAGGCTTATAGAGATTTCAGAAAAGTGAGAAAGATACCACTTCTGTTAATGCCAGTGATGCACGTCTTAGGGAAACAATTTTCATACAATGTGAAAAAAAAAAAACAAGATCCCTTAAAACCTTTGGACAGAGAAGAAATTAAAAAATCATTCTCGAGGTATGTTTATTCAGGGCCAAAAAGGAGGCATCTGAGAGACTGCTTGCTACGATTGTCATCAATCAGAATTGCAACGATTTTTTTTTCCAGAACAATATTTCCCAAGTAAATGAATCTAGGCTATTTCTGGGAAGTTACAGATTGCTTAGCAGCACCTAGAAACAACACAAGAATGAGAAAACATGCAATTTTCAGACAGACAATTTTATTGTCTTAGGCTTCCTAAACTTATGTCTCAAAAAAACACAAAAGCAGTCTTCATTAATCAATATATGTTTAAATTACTTGTCTCTTATATACATTATCAGAACCATTCTTATAGTGACTTTGGCTCAAATAATTCATTTGAGGTATGACTATGCTTTGGTACAATTATAATGTTTGGCATCACTAGCTTCAATTATGGAACAGAGAGTTATCTACGAACCACACTTAATTAGTTCAACCAATAGGAATAATCAGTAGTCTCCCACTCAAAATATAAATACAGCTATATACACATGTATGTGCACATACATATGAATGTTTGCACAATAATGTATGCATGTATGTGGCTGTGCATGTATGCATACACACAGACGCACAAAAAGAAGTTTAGTTTTCCAACAGTCTCTTATTCTTGACTATGGCACAGTGGTTAAGTGCGCACGTTCCACTTCTCAGTGGCCCAGGGTTCACCGGTTCGGATCCCAGGTGTGGACATGGCACCAGTGGGCAAAAGCCATGCTGTGGTAGGTGTCCCATGTATAAAGTAGAGGAAGATGGGCATGGATGTTAGCTCAGGGCCAGTCTTCCTCAGCAAAAAGAGGAGGATTGGCAGTAGTTAGCTCCGGGCTAATCTTCCTCAAAACAAACAAACAAACAATAAAACAACAAACTGCAGGGGCTGGCCCTATGGCAGAGTAATTGGGTTTGTGCACTCTGCTTCGGTGGCTCATGGTTCACGAGTTTGGATCCCAGGTGCAGACCTACATGCTGCTCATCAAGCCATGCTGTGACAGCATCCCACATATAAAATACAGGAAGTTTGGCACAGATGTTAGCTCAGAGACAATCTTCCTCAAGAAAAAAGAGGAAGACTGGCAACAGATGTTAGTTCAGGTCCAATATTCCTCACAAAACAAAGAGGAAAAAACCCTCCAAAATCCCATACTCCTAAAATTATAGTTTTATATCTCAATTAGACTAACAAAACTATACCCTCCCTATGTACCATCTCATTTTAAACATTTTCCCTCTGCATTCTTTTCTGCACATAAATATATACAGCCAGTAAACATTCTCATTCTGTATTCCTCTATAGATCTTAATATTTTCATTGTCTTTGATATCAAGTGAAAGGTGGTAACTATCCCAAGTCAGCAGATGATTCACTGGAAGCAAATGTTCTAACTAAATCTCACTGGGAAGAATGTCTAAACGGGAGTTACAAAAATAAAACACTATTGAGTTTAATTCGTCCATGCGAGTTGCCAAAAGAAACAAACCAAGAAACTGAAGTTAACTTTATATTTTGTACAGAACCCTCAAAATGGCCCAAACAGAAGATTGCTTTGTCTGTTTATCTGTCAATATCAAGCCCTAAGAAGAATTAAATCTCAGAAAAATACTTAATGAAATTCTTGCACATGGTTTTACAATAGTAATATCTTGTGTAAATAAGAGAACAAAAGCAAAGAGTGAAGGAAGGGTGGGGAAGGGATATCCAACTGGTAGAAAGATGCGCACCCTCGGGTCTCCTCTCTTTCACTTATTCCGGGACTTTGCTTTAGCAGTTCTTGCCCTCTCTCTTGCATCATCAACAGTATTCCTCTTTCTGGATCTTTCCCATTAGCATACAAACATGCCCATATTTCTTCTCTAAAAAAGAACAACAATAAAAACTCACTCTTGCCCTCATTTCCCCCTCCAATTACAACTTCATTATTCTCTTTCTCTATGGCGTAAAATTTCTCAACATTGTTTATATTCACTCTCTCCCATTCCTTTCTTTCGATTCTCTTTTGGACATGTATCAGTCAGGCTTTCACTCCCACCATGGAACAAAAGTGCTCTTGTCATCATCAATGATTGCCACATGGCAGAATGGTCAATTCTCAGTCCATATTTTACAAGACTGAGCAGCAAGTGACATGATGACTCTGCCTTGTAGCACCTCCTTCACCTGGCTTTCTGTATAAGTCACTCATCTGGGTCTCTTCCTACCTCAGTGGCCTCTCCACATCAGTCTCCTTTGCTGGTTCTATCTCATCAACTTGACCTCGTAAAGTGGGAGTAAGCAGAGCTCAGTTCTAAGAGCTCTCACCGGACCTCCAGGTCTGGGTCTGTGGTCCTACTATTTCCTTCGCCTGTAACACACTTTCCCTAGGTGTTCACTTGCCTCGTTCCCTGTTCTCCTTCAGGTCTTTACCCAAATGTCCCCATCTCCATTACTCAATTTGAATTTGCATCCATTCCCACCAATTCTTGCAACTCTTCTCTGTTTTACTTTTATCCATAACACTGTCGATGAAAATAATCCATAACCAATCTATAAATGAAAATTTGGGTGAGTTTATTCTGAGCTGAAATCTGAGGACCATGGCCCGGGGCCTTTCTTCCCAAAGGAAGAAAGGGCACCAAAGAAGTGAGGTGTACAGAGTGGTTATATAACCCCAAGCAGGACGTTTCACATATGATTGAAATGTCCCTCCCACAATAGTCACAAGATTGCCCTGTCAGCACAGCGCTTGATGGACACAGCAGGTGGTGGGTCTGCTATCTCAGAGGGCGTAGCAGGAGGCAAGTCTGTTGTCTACAGCTGGGCGTTCACAGGTGAGCACAGCAATCAGTTTCTAGCCTAAGGAAAGATGCTTAATCCTTAAGGAGATGCCAACGTTGGGAGGGGGAGGGAAGTTGCACCTTTATCTCAAGGGTTTGTTCTTGCCATAGGGAGTATCTAAAGCAGATATACAATGCATGCTCAACAGCCAAGGTCTGGCCCTTTTGGAAAGACAAGGTCAGGCCAAATTAGGTTTATACCAAATGGCTTCCTCATATTCTCCAATATATCCTATTGCTTGCCATTTTTATTTGTCAACGCTAGTTACCATCTGGCACATTTTCTCTTATTATGTATGTGTGTGTGTACGTATGTATTGAATCTAGTCAATGATTTAATGATTTATTCAGTTTTTAGTTACTTTATTGTCTGTTTTCCCCAAACCAGACTGTAATCTCCATGAGGCCAATATTTTACGCTTCTTTTTATTGACTGATGCAACTAATATTGAATTAAATGAGGCAATGACATAGATAAGTCATGATTGCAAACCCACCCCATCCGGACAGTACAGAAATCTTGTCCTTGTCTCTTTCCACATGGAACAATATGGAACTTAACAGAAGAAGGAAATAAAACAAAAACACCAGTGATTTATCCCATAGGAGTGTATTTGCCTTTTCCTTATTAGAAAAGGAGTTTCGTGGCAATCAGGGATAACTACTCTTCTGTACCTAACATGCTTTCCATATTTAACGAGGGTAGAACATCTTTATTTGTTTCAAAGGCCTAACTGATATTCAACTTTGGAAGCTCAGCAAATTTCTATATTCAGACTGCCTCTGTACTGGCTTCTCCCTAAGGAATTCACCCCTTAACAAACACTTGCCTTTGCTTGTTGCTCTTGCATCGTAATACAGGTTTTCTAACAAGTTTATTTTAACTTCCTGGACCTATATTATCCATCACCAGCTGCCTATCCATATAATTCTTTATGGGACAGGTAGAAGTTAGTTGTCTGATGAAAACATATAATGCTAAAACAGAAACTGAGGTTTGTCTCCCTTCCAGACTTAGACAGAGTGAAAGGGAACAAATGTTGCTCAAGGAGATATTAATTCCTCAGTGAAAAGGTACAAAAAGAGATCTGATTGACTCCTGTCCCTGAGTATATTTTTCACAGAAAACAATTTTGTGATATAAAGACAATATGGAGAAAATAAAGTAACCTCAGCCAACCAGTGCAAGCTAGAGTGAATGCTCACTCTTTCTAACTATGAAAATCTACTTAATTCTAACCACATACAGTGGCATTTTTATAACATGCATTTTCCTCATAATGGCTTCTCTCTATGAGTGTCTTAACATAAGAGAGAGCAAATAAGATAAAGATGGCGTCATAATTCCAGATGGTTACAGCCTCTACACATATGAAACTGAGGGTCACGGAATTCTGTGATCCACTTTCTGGCTTTATTTATGGCCCTTTAAACCCAACAGCCTGTTTTGTGATATTAACATAGAGTGCTCTATACCAGTCAGTTTTGCTAAGTAACAAAAACTTGCATTGGCAACTCTCTATTTTCATTATCTATCTTTTTACGTAAAAGCTAATTTTCTTCCCAGGAACAGCTTCTGGTCTTAGCACTTGGTTGGAATCATACCCAGACACATTTGTTTAAAGGAAATTTATGTTAATTATTTTGGTTTCTCACTAAGAAAGATTATTTATTTTATAGATCAGTCATAAAAATACAACACATACATATATCGCTAAAATTCCTTTATATATAATTTGCAACAAACTTACTAGAAGCAATTCATCAATATATATGAAGAGGCTTAAATATGCCAAAATATTAAACAGGCACCAAACATTCTTTGGTGACATCATTAATATTCTATGAATTTATTTTAGAGAAATATCAAGAATGTACAAAAAGATATGTATTATACATATGTATACATATACATATGTTAATCATCACAAAAATATTTATATTAGTACAATTTTATAAATAACTTACATAGCCAACAAAAAAGGAGATAAAATAAACGAAGAGGCATACAAAACAGGATGTTATAGTAGAGAGCCATTAAAATTGGTGCTGTACATACCTAAAGTCATGGAAAGATGCTTAGGAAACAAAAGATAATATATACTATTTTTTTGCATTCCTTTATCTTTTGTATTTACAATTTATTCTGTATTTCCTCACGTTTTACAATGTTCTTTAATTTGTTCAAGTATCTCTTGTTCAATTTAGATCGTAAATAAGGACGTATGAATAAATAGGAATATCCTGTCCCTGAATCATTTCACTCTTATTGTTTTTAAAACCTCAAAATCTACTCTACTTGAAAGTCAGCCTTTAGGACTCAGGCACTGTTTCCTTCCTATAAGTTCCCACAGTACCCCATCATAGCACGATTAACACAGTAGTACTCATGATTTTCTTTATCTTCTGCTTATATCCTCTACACCTAGCAGATTCTTGAATTATAGTGCATATTCAATAAATGTTTGCTGAATGAGTTAATAAATTGGCCTGTTTTTTTTTTTTTTAAGATTTTACTTTTTTCCTTTTCCTCCCCAAAGCCCCCCAGTACATATTGTATATTCTTCGTTGTGGGTCCTTCTAGTTGTGACAAGTGGGACGCTGACTCAGTGTGGCTTGATGAGCAGTGCTATGTCCACGCCCAGAATTCGAACCAATAAAACACTGGGCCGCCTGCAGCGGAGCGTGCAAACTTAACCACTCGGCCACGGGGACAGCCCCTGGTCTAAAATAGTTTTAAAAATCTAAAATAGAGTTCTAGAAAAGGATTAGTTGGCATATCCAATTTACAGCTATCACCAGGAGTTACACTTGATCTCCCTGTACCTTAAAGAAATAAAAGTCAGAGTAGATGATTTTTCATAGATCTAATTCAATTTTTCCATGACATATTAAAATTGACCACAGATTATGTCAAAACAAGTCAATTCCCTAAAAAGCAGTCAATAAACCCACTGAAAATAAATATCAACCAAGTGATTTTTTATACTATTTTTTAACAATTAGTGGTTGATAGACCAAATTTCTCCTTATTTAATAAGTTATTTTGTTGTTTTCCAGACGTGCTGTAAATATTGGATGAAAATGAATGTGCAATGAAAAGGTGTTCTGGTAAGAATAAAGAAATGTTTTTCATTCTTTTTTGCAAAACAAGATGTTGAAAAGTGTCATTTATTAGAGAATAAATTCATAATGACACTCATTTGTTTCATCATCTTTATCAGCCATGCAAGTATAAACTCAAAGTAAATTGAAAATACAGCAAGGATTTTCATTTGCAGATTACTTTTATTTTTATTTTTCATTTTAGGAAAAAAAAATACTTCACAAACAGGATAACAAGTTCCATGTTCTTTGCCATTTATCTTTTAAGCCCTAATTATATTTAAATTACTCTTCAACTTCTACTACATTAACATAATTGTGTGTCAACTAGCAAGATGTACTATTGAATGAGGTATTTTTAGAACATTCTGCAAGTCCATAATGCCTTTTCTGTTTTTTTATATATTATTTTGCCAATTATCTTTTACTAGAAAATTTCCTCTTTTCCCTTTTGCTCCTCTGGAAATGTAGCTTTCAGAAGTTTCAACCAAGCTATTTCTCTATACTTATTCCATAGAAATAGTGTTAGTCGTATTACGTAAAGCTCAATTGAGTTAGTTTTATGTATATCTTAGAAACTATGGGCAAGAAGAATATCTTAGTGTAAATGTGAGCTTTATATACGTATCTGCCAGCCAAGATGCAACATTGCCTTGCAATACATGACGCAATGAAAGACTAAATTCAGTAGAATCATTTATTCATGCATTTGAGAATGTAAATTGAAATTCTAAGACAAGAAAGTGATCTAATTAGTCATGCTTTCACAGTAGCAAATGTCTAACATACTTTTGGGTTAATAAAGAAAATACAAGAAATCCAGAAATACGTACTTTTAATCAATATTTAATTTCCAATAAAATAAAAATGCAATCATATAACATCTTACAGATGGTTTTTAGTCTCACACACACACACAAACCCTGAACGATTTTTCTTTTCTATCATGGATTAAAAAAGAATCTTTATTTTAAAATCTAAAGTGTTCTACCTGTGTAGTTGGCATTTAAGTTTTAATTCTATTATCAAAACTGCTAATTTTTAAAATATTAATTAATTTAAGATAAGTAAACACTTCATCATGATTTAAAATCACATGTAATATCAAAATTTCTATTACAGATTCTTATATTTTTATATTACTGATTCTTGCTCACTGCCCAGTTTGCTTCCATAAACCATCATGTTGGAGTCTTCAGTTGTTTCTGCTGGTATTTAACTACATAATCATAAAGAATATGCTTATATTGTTTTATTCCTGATATTAATTTTAGACATTCTCAGTTACTTCCTATTTTGCCTCCCCTCGTAAAATTTTACCAATATGGTTATATAACAAATTTTGATATTAATGTTAAACTTATAAATTTTAAATTTATTAACAAAAATTCTTCATTGCCAGGCCAAACAGAGTCATATACAGTGAATTCTTATCATTGATGACAATTATGTTCTATAAACTAGCTGCAAACACTGCTGAGTGAATACTGAACCAGTGCTCCGAGGTGCAATACAGCCTTAGGTTCCTGTGAGCCTCTCTTCACAACATATTCATCAATCAATCAACACATACCTTGTTTATGTGTGTTTCTGTTTAAAGACACCTTATTTAATAATATTTTTGAATCATTAACACTGAAGTCATGTCCAACAGTGCTATAGCCTGTGCTTAAATGAAGCTTATCTAACACCTGCATTTTCTCCATGAGTCACATCACGGCCTTCTTGCCCTCAGGGACACTAGATAGCACTTCCACATTGCATTTGGAGGCCATTTGAAATAGTGAAATCACAAACAAAAGGTATAAAATGCAAACAGTGCGGCACTAACTAGACAGTGAAAAGGACACATGCACGGTATGAGAGCAGAAAGAAGGTGACAGGCAGAGTGTCACCTTGTTTGACCTCAGCTGGGAATGTGCATGGCGGGCAACTCAAATTTGCTGCTCTGCATGTGTCTATGAAGGACTGCAAAAGTGCTGTGAGTATTGATTTTGGAGTTACAAATAAATTGTAGCGAGTAGGCAAATTTGCAAATATAGAATAGTGAATAAGGAGAATATATTATAAGTATACTTCCTCCAGGGAAACTTTTTCTTTTCTCCCTGGAGTTCATTGCTTTTTCCTCCTTGGCTTCCACTACCTAATTCTTTTCAAACTTTGGCACACATCTCTAAACACCCCTACTCCCACTCATGCTCTTTATCTAGACTGGGTACTTCTGGTGGGGTCTGGGGATTATCTTTAACCAACCTTCTGGGAGTGTTCTTCTAGATCCTTGATCTCAAGTCCTTTTACATGATTTTGTTGGGATCCTCCAGTGGATTCTTAAGAAAGGACGTCATACAGGTAAAATTTTAAGACCCTAAATATGATCTTTATTACACTCTCACTCTTAATGACAGTTAAACTGGTATAAGATTCTGGATTGAAATAATCTTTCTTTAGAAGTTTAAAAATTTTGTTTTGTTGACTTGTAGCATTCAGTGGAAAACCTAATGCTTTCTTATTTCCAATCACACCTGTTTTTGTTTTTGTCTTTGCTTTTCCCTATGGACATCTTTAAGATTTGGTGGCTCTGAATTTTCAAAATGATGTACGATGTGTACAATTTTTACGTTGATAATATGCAGCATATGGAGATTGGGTTCTTCATAAGGCAGAATCTTATTCTTCAAATCAGGAATTCTTTTGTGTGTTATTGTGTGAAAATCATTCTCTCTGTTCTGTCTGATCTGTATAAAATTCCAGTAAACTAGATGTTGGATCTTCTTGATTGGTCTTCTAATTTAAATTATGTTTTATCGATTTTTCATCTGACTCGGTTACATTTTCCAAGAGATTTGATTTATTTTTCAAAGATTCTACTTATCTTTAAAAAATAAATGGCGATAATATTTGAGTTCCAAAATGTTTTTCCTATTTTCTTAGTAATAAAAATTTTGGTGGGGCTGGCCCGGTGGTACAGTGGTTAAGTTTGCACGTTCTGCTTTGGTGGCCCTGGGTTTGCAGGTTTGGATCCTAGGCGCAGACCTGCCTACTGCTTATCAAACCACTCTGTGGCAGGCATCCCACATATAAAGTATAGGAAGATGGGCACAGATGTTAGCTCAGGGCCACTCTTCCTCAAAAAAAAAAAATTCTTTATGTGCTATGATTAGTGCTTTTTCTACACCATCATTCTCTTGTGTCATGCAAACACCTCTATCTCTCTTTCCTGAGTTTTCTCCCTTCTTTCTCTTACCTTTGAGTTTGTTTTTTGTTTGTCATTTATTTTTATCTCTGTCTCACATATTGAATGCTTTTCTTTAAAACTGCCTGCGTTTGGTTGAGTCTTTATACTTAAGAGAGAAGCTCTAGAAAACTTAATGTACATAGGCAAGGGCCTGCTTCTGCAAGGAGGGCACGGATAAATGTCTGCCTGCGGCCACTGGGGTCGGGTATTGGGGTAGGGGAAGAGAATTTTGAAAGGACTTTCAAAACATTTGCCTGTTTATTTCCCACCCTCAAGCCCATTTACTTTGAGATCAAATATGTTTACGTTTTGATCTTTTGTGAGATCTAATTGTTAATTTTTCATTAATTTTGCAAGTTCATTGCTAAACACAGCAATTATTACAAATCAAATTATATAATGTACTATTAAATACATTATATTAAAACATAAGTACACATTCGAATAAATATATATTCTAAACTCATCACTTAATTATTTTACTAACATTTTACTACTATTATTTACATCTGTGCATCCGTATGGTGGAGAATGCTACATAACGGCGAGCTACTTCATATCTCTTCCCAAATTCACATTCAGTGACATCACAGCTTGAAATTGGCCATGATGGGAGTATTTACAACATGGAAATTGGCAAATGCTAGAAACTGGGCTTGATTTATTGTTTTGTCAATTGTCTAGATTTAAAAATGTGATGGAGAAAAATGTTAATAATGCAGATTAAACTTAAAATGTTAGCATATCTGTAGCATTACGTTGTGGCTAGTACAACAAATTGAGGAAATATTCTTCTAGTATTTAAAAGTTATCATCCAATTCAACAAAGAACTTGCTCACTTTATTATTAAAACAGTCAAGTTCCCACAAACACATTCATTATTTAACTTTCATCTTACTCATTCATCTAAACATATATGTCAACCCCATTGTTATCAGAAGTAGACCAGTATACCATTTGTAACAATAGATTGACTATAGATACCAGAATCTTATGAAAATCAACAAAGATGTTCTGTGAGAATCGAATTATTATATGGATTTTACAAAAAGTATATTATATATTTTATTATTATTTATTACTACTTATTGTTGTATATTGTTTTGTTATTTGTAAACTGTACCGATAATAAACTTAAGCACACATACACATGCACAAACTTTTTAGACAGTCAGTTGTTAAATACTTAATAGCAATATTGGCACTTACTTTGAAGGTTTCTCCCTCTGATAATCTATTACGATTTCTATAAACTCCATGTTCAAAAATCTGTTTCTCTCTCCTCTGCTTTCATTTCTTATCTATTGTCTTTGTTCTGGTGGGTGTGGTTTTAATGTTAGGATTCTCATTTCTTTACTCTAATTTTAATGGAGTTTTTTGAGGGAGGATAAAAATAAAAATGTCTGTATACAGGTGCTGGCCCTGTGGCTGAGTGGTTAAGTTCATGCGCTCCGCTGCAGGCGGCCCAGTGTTTCCTTGGTTCGAATCCTGGGCGCGGACATGGCACTGCTCATCAAACCACGCTGAGGCAGTGTCCCACATGCCACAACGAAGAATATACAACTATGTACAGGGGGGCTTTGGGGAGAAGACGGAAAAAAATAAAATCTTTAAAAAAAAAAAAGTCTGTATACAGCTGTATTTAACTAAGAGTCCTGTAACAAATTTAATTTTAATACAGCTCCATTCGTTCATTTATTCAGAACTCAACAGTTATTTATTGAATATCCAAAGTTGATTTATAAAATAAGGAATCTGCCCTCAAGAAATCCAAAATAGAGAAAGGAAAGAGCTATGTCAATTACTATAATGAAAGGTAAAATGTGTACATGCCATGAGCGATCTCGATACCGTGCCATGACAAAGTCAGAGAAGGTGATTATCAACAGCTGGGGAGATCATTAACTGTCTCATTGAGAATGATGTGATTTGAGATCTGAATTTGAAAAGATAGATAGGACTCAGATGGGACGAGAGGAGACCCACTGGCAGAGGCGTTATTGCTTGAAGGAGGCTGAATAAAAGCAAAGAAGAATGCAAGGACATCTAGGGAATTAAATGTGGAGTAGGTCAGTTTCCTTCAAGAATATGCCTAGAGGAGAGCTAGTAGCAAACTGATTTTTGTTCTCTTCTTTCCTTGATAATTCACGAATACCATTCCTGAAGTCTTTACTACTTTAACGAAAAGCTAAAGTTGAAGTTTCATGATTTTGAGTCTAATAATTAAAGCAAATGAATATTGAGTAAAATAATCACGAAATTAAGTATAACTTCAAACACTGTAAGGGTAATTTTAATTCATGGCCCAATGCCTTTCATTATATTAAAAAGAGATTTGTCAGAGAAATTAATGATCAATTGACTCAATATTCACACTAAATCTTTTTTTAAAAAATATATTTGAATTCTGAACTATTGTAATGTAACAAGACAAGATTTTCAGATTTAGAATTGTGGAGATCTAAAATGATGCCTATGAAAGTCTACAAATGGTTTGTTACAGATACCCACTGTGTTTCGTTGATATTGAACAGATCTGCAGAGGGCTGCACTGTGATATTGTCCTCCCGGTAGCTGCACAGGACCACTCCCTAGGAGAGAATGCCAGAAAGCAAACCCCTCTAAGGCTCCATTAACTAGTATTACTGAGATGCGATTCAAGACCGACCAAATGATACTGAGCGTGATCTATAATGACTATTGTTTATGAAGGCTTCTGCTTCATAAACTACATTGTAAAGGCATCCCTTTTTTTCACCCTTTATTTGAATGTTTCAGTTGAAAGCATTAAAATAATTTAAAAGAGAAGCATATATTACTTTTTAAACAAAAATAGTCAGGGAAATTAAGAAAAAAAAACTGTGCTTAAAATAAAACCAAAAGTAATGACAAAGTGATTATAATGAATGGTTTAGGCAAGTCATTGCAAATGTCACCAGAGAGCTACACTAGGTCTAAAAAGTCATTTGAATTTACATTTACTTTTTAAAAGCAATGTATTCTCATGTTTATTTTTCATATCTTATTAAAACAAATGCTTATAGTATTTTCTCATCTAATAAACTGTAAATCCCACAAAACCAAGTTAAACTAACACAAAATAATCCATAATAGAAGAAAGCCCACTCATTATGTCAAGCAGTTTTAAGATTGACTAAGACTATATTTGAACAATACCCCTCATCCAAAGAAAAGTGAACATATCAAATCGATATTTGGAAATGAAACACGTGTATATTCGGCATTACTTAAGCAAAGCTCATGATTTCTTTTTTTTTTTTTTCTTTTTCTGCTTTATCTCCCCAAACCCCGCCGGTACACAGTTGTATATCTTAGTTGCAGGTCCTTCTAGTTGTGGGATGTGGGACACCACCTCAACGAGGCTTGATGAGCTGTGCCATGTCCACGCCCAGGATCCGAACCCTGGGCTGCTGCAGCGGAGCGCTCAGAGCCGGCCCCCACAATTTCTTGACTTTTTATATTTTCCATAAAATATTTTGTCAGTATGCAGACAAAAAGCCAAAGATCAACCACAGTTTCAAGTATTAATAGCCATCCTCTCTTTTCACTGATTGAATGTATTAGATTTTCTATCTAAACTCAAATTTTAATCTATTTGCTGGTGAATCATCTTGTTAGCAACAGGCTATTGTACCCCCAAGACCTCAAAGAGGCCCTTGGTTATGTGTGCAGGGGACAAAGAACTCCTAGACATTTCCAAGATCTACCAGAATCATCCTACCAAATATTTAAATGAATTAATTTAAAATAAAACCTTATCTTACTCACTGCCAAACTCAGTGTTTGATAGCATCTAGCAAATATTAAGCACTCTGACATGTCGATCATTTCTATTATTCCAGAACAGAACTACATGGGGTCAGGAAAACAGCAGTTTGTTAGGAGATATTTTAATGACTTGAAAGATCAAATCTATTTCAGTTCTGTCACATTTTCTGAATACTTTCTATGTGCAAAGCTCTTTTTAAATATATTTCCCATGAGGGAGGATATTATATCCTGTGAGAAATCAGATCATTTTATTGGCAAAATTTTGTTATTTTGGAGAAGAGTCAAGAAAATTTCAATAAATATTGATCAGCTTCTAACATTTCTATTATTCTAATCATATTTACCAAGGTAACACCTTCTAATCATATTCTAACTTATTTTCCCCATGCATGCAGGGGAATAATATATATTGGAGTTTCCATTCAAACACACTTCTTCAGAAAACCACAAAAAAATTTATAGAAGTAAAGATATATTTTAATTAAATTTTATGTAGGCTAAAAATATAGTATAACAAACATAATATGATATATTGTGTTGTTGCAATTTAATTATCTACTCATTGAAATTATATAAAATCTTTTTAATATGTAACGTACATAGACATGTCACTAAGACATTGGAAAATTTGTATAAACCTCAAAAAAAACAAAAAAATCCCAAGCAAACCTATCAGTATATGAAAAGAAGACCAAGTTATGGATCATTCACTTTTCTGGCACACTAAATAAAAACTTGTATTCTATTGTTCAGATTTCACCGCATCAGTGGGCATCAGGTGGATAACCTAAATTTCTATTGAAGAATGTGGGGTATTTGTTTGCTAATGCAGTTTAACGTATTAACAACAACAAATACTGTACTACTAGCTGAGTTACATCAGGTGCTTAACACGAGCCAGGGACTGGACTACATCTTGGACCCACACAACTACTTCATAATGTATTATTAATATTAAGTTTTACAGACCAAGAAATTGAGTCTGAGATGCTAAATAAGCTACCCAAGATCTCACAGCAAGCAGCCTAGCAACGGAGTGAGAATATGAAGCAAGCCTATTGCAGTCTACCGCTTGAGCTCCTGTTCTCCATGTTGTACCCTCCACAGTTAACATAGGAACAGCCATCAAGACAAAAACTCTACACAGGTTTTTCTGATATTTTAAACATAAATTAAGTAAATTATCCAAAAGCAAGTATCCAAGACAAGTCTAATGTTCACTGGCCGCTGAGTCACTCTGTAGAAAACAACTGTATGGAATAAGATAATTGTTACTTCAACATAATTAACTTTTTCATTGTTTACAACTGCAATTGGGCAATTAATGCAAAATTATTTGTACCCTATTCTGTAGTATACTGTTTACATTGTTGTCTTGGTAACAAATATTTATTGAGTTTACTAAAATCAAAACACAATAGGGTTTCTTTTATTTAGTGTAAAACAGATAGTCCTTTCACTATTGTCTTTCCAAAACAAAAACATGGTAAATTATGCAATTAGGAAGAATCAATGTTTTTTAATTCATTTATTCATTCATTCATTCCTAAAATATTTGTTGAGCACAGTTATATGCCAAGCATTGTAGAAGGCATGAAAAAAAATTAAATAAAATAGAGGGCCTGTCCAGGAAGTACTCCTAAGAAAATAAATGGAACAATGAAATGAACGCTACAGCACAAATATGAAAATTATGTGGCAACACAGAGAAGGATGTAACTACCCGTATGGAGTGTAATTGAGAGAAATTGTTTAGAAACACACACTTTATTTATTTCTCTAAATAGTCACCAGTTTCCAAGGAACAAATAAAGTTTAGAATCCTTAAACAAATTTTAAGCATCCTTAAAATTAAGAAGAGATTGAGATGAGAGCTCCTTGATAGATTGCCTTTAATAGATTTATAATAAAGTTCCTTATTATTTTTAAGTGATCTTTGCTTATTCATTTATTCTGAGAACATTTTCCGGGCACTTGTATGAGCTAGGTTATATGTTAATTCAATGTGTTTAGTTTAATTGGAAATGTGCTCCCTGACCACATATATTTGACATATCTATTGAGTGTTAGTCCCAAATTCACAATTTTTCTTAACGAAGAGAGAGGATGGTAGATGCTAATCCCGTATTTTGAGCCTAGGTGAAATATTATCACCATATCATATAGAGATCCAATCTAATATTTTTGAGGCCAAAAGCCAATCTGGCCAAATGACTATTAGTAAAAACAAAAAGATGCTATTTTTATGGATTTCTATTTTTTATCATTTAAACTTAGCTTCTTTAGATCATCATTAAAAGGGTATGTTAGAAAAAGAGCTAAAGATAAAAGGCACAAAAATTAGAAAAATATGAATTGTGAGCAGAAGTAGGAATATGACTGAAGAGAGGAAGGTAGGGGATATGAATCCACGTAAATATTTTTTCTGCTACTGTGGATGATGATTTAAGTTCAGGAAAAAAAGAATGATAATATGAAACTAAAAATAAACACAATACTCAATAGTGTTTAAATTGTTTTCAAGTCTATTGGAAGCCTACACCACAATGTATGTAGGTAGAGTGTAGTATATTAAAGAACAATCTCTGACACTTGGCATTCTTGAAAGTTGGTGTATTCCAATCGGAAAATCTTCTAGTTTATTAAAGTATCTGTGTTCTCTAAGTAAAGAACTACTCTCAAGCTTGTTTCAAACTCTTAATCTTTATTTTATTTTTTATATTTTGTTCCTTACAACAGTGAGATCAAAGCTGACCGTATTAAAAAAGAAACAAACAAATATACAAAAAAACCACTAGTATAGTATATGGTAAACTCCTTGGGCATGGGCTTGTGCTTAACAATGAAGGAGCAACACATCGAAAACTACACTTGAACCTTAGCGACAGGAGTGCTGGAGGTGCTCAGACACCACTGGAAATGTCTTAATCACCCAATTACCGTAATTGAGAAAGAATTGTAGGTTTGTGTGTAGGTTTCCAGAAGAGTTTATAGGCCACGACTATTTATGACCACTTGCCCCAAGAAAATCAGAGTTAGAAGAGCAATATGTGTTTTGCTCTAGTGCAAAACATTTATGTTTTTTGTAGAATTCTTTTACATGCATACTAAAGTATATTATAGATAAATTTATGTCTGTTCTTTAAAAAAGAAATGTATGGAACATGAAAGGCACTTTTTGTTAAGCAGAGCAGGTATTTGTATTTACTTAAACAAATTTGTAGAGCAAGCTTGGATATATTCATACATGAAAGAGGACTGCGTTCTGAAGAGATTGTCAGACTTCAGCCCAAAGATATCTTCCTAATGGCTTTCCCTCTTTACTTTCTGTTGTGGAGATCCATGCTCTTGAGTTAATTCATGATGTCACAAAGAATACTCTTTAAATGTAAATATCTTTAGAAGTGTTACAAGTTAACCTAGTAGCCACTCAATGTGAAAAAGGATATTAGCTTGGTTTATAGATTTATACATAGACTATTAAATTGAAAGGAACGGTCTATTTTGATGATTGGGTTAAAAGATATAGATGAATTAGGGAAAAAAAAATCAAATGCTTGAGATGCTTTTTGGAGAGATAAACATGAAGTGAGTAGCTTGAAGTTCTGATAGAATAAGGATTCTGAAATGCATGAGTAAGATGCAGAAGGATGAGATAGGGAACCATCAATGCACTACATAAGAATTATGTAAGACTTTACCAAAGAGATGCCAATTTAAGGACCTTGTTTCTTAGCAACAGAAAAGTACAGAATAACTCAGAGTATCCTATAACTGCTGTGTAACATTTTAAAAACTGGCTACTACAGATTTTGAAAATTCCCATAAAATCAAATCACCGGATAGAACAAAATAAATTGTGACCTTCTTCAGATATAGTCCATATCTTACTTATCTTCATAACTACCTCCATCTAGCATGGTATCTGGTCTACGGTCTATTTTCAAAATATCCTTTGGGGAATGTTCAAATGAATTGACTAATAAAATACAATATGTAATTGTAAAACAGTTACTTAGGATGTTTCTTTCTTTTTGTTTTTGCTGTCTATATAATGAATCAACATCACAATAATAATGATTTAACTAAAGCTCTAAAATTTGATGTACAGGCATTTGGGACTCTTTTTTAGGTATAAAAGATAACTGCTTGATGTGCTTGATATGAGTAAATGTATTGACATAAAAAAACCTCTTTCAGAGAATTTCCTACAGTTGTTTAGCAAGGAGTCTGCATTATTATAATGTTATACTAAGGAACTCTATTCTCCAAAGGATTAAGAAACACTCTATATTAGTTGCGATTGGTAATCACTAGATATAACCTGGATTTGAATTTCATGATTTCCAGATCATACTTGTCCAAGTGAAATTTCATTTTGATAACTGGAATATGCCGGTAATCTAATCACGAACAATTTCAAAGTCACATTAGACACCCAGTCTGATATTAGAGCATACCTCCTGATTAATAACTGTACTCTGACAGTTTCCTCACATCCTGTTGTTAGCACAGTTGTCCCATTTCTTACATTAACCACGTAGTCCAAATAAGGCAAGATAAGAATCAGGTCTGCTTTTAGGTACATGTATGTGTAAATAACACTCATCATTATTGTCCACTTTTAATAATAATTACACTTAATATGC
Organism: Equus quagga; assembly: GCF_021613505.1. NCBI lineage: Eukaryota > Metazoa > Chordata > Mammalia > Perissodactyla > Equidae > Equus > Equus quagga. The sequence goes on from NC_060277.1 coordinate 12,409,228, forward strand.
TATTCAAAAGAAGGAATAATCTCTTTGATCCTTATTTCTCTTGTTAATTATGGTTTTAAAGGGAATCATTAAAAGAGTCCATCTGATTGAAAAACCTAAGAGATCTGCCATGTTCCTGGCCCCCACATGTAAATGGTTTATTTCTAGATGCTATATTGACTGTCATTGGTCTATTTGTTGCACTGCGTGCCAACCCTACTCTGCTTTAGCTATAGGGGAGTGAGGGAAGGGAAAGAGGTTAAGCAGGGGATGTTAGATGTATCTTTAATCTTTTATTTCTTAAAAATAAAGCTACCTGAAGCAAATATGTCCAAATGTCACTATATAAATCTGAGTGGTAAGTTTGTGATAACATTATGCTACTATTTTTTAGACTTTTCTGTGTTTTAAAAATATTGCATATTAGAAAATTTAAATATCCGATTTGGATTGAGTTAAACTATAAACAATTGTGAATATTTGACCATTCTTGACATATAAAAATGCTTAATTTAATATCAGAGGGTTTGTTAGATTTTAATAATTCTTGAAGATAAATATTAGTTAATAAAGTGCTCTTTTTATTTTTTACATTATTGGATGCAACTTATTTTGAAGCTACTTTTTAAATTTTCAGTTTTAATTTATGGTTGCCAGTGATGTGTGATTATACAATTTTCATTCTGCAGTAACTTTTGAGGTGTTCTTATATTCCCTTAATAGATACATCTTTGTTTTTTTTTCCACTGACAATTCTTTTAAAAAAAGAATTATTCTTAACACACACAGTTTAAAATGTATTTATGTATTCAACCTTATTCACTATATATTTAAAATTATTTAAGTATTTTATTTCATTTCTTTTGTCAACTTGATCTTTCAAGTTGTGGAGCCTTTGAAACTCCCTCTACCATTACGGTTCTGAGAATTTCCATTTGTATTTCTATCTTATTTTTAAAACCAGTTATTGCAATACCATATTATTCAGTGTGCAAAAATTTGTAACTGTTCTCCAGCGTAGATGGTTCCTTTGTCAATACAGAATTATCCTCTTTATTATAATTAATACCGTTCTCTTTGAATTCTTTTATCTGATATTAATATGTCCACCTTTCATTTTGTATTTGTGCTTGCTTGATATACATGTATCATTTAAATTTAACATTTGTCATTTTACTAGGTAAATGTCTTGAAAATAGCATAAATAGCATATATTTTGTCCCAACCTCTACATCTTTGACTTTTAATAAAAAAATTTTAACGTATAACCAGATATACTTGTTCGACTTACTTTGTTTTCTGTTTTTGTTTTATTTTTCCCTTCATGTTTCTTAATAATATCCGTGTAACTGGGCTAGCATGATGATTAAATAAGCTGATATTTATAATTGCTGGCAAACAGAGTTCACTTAATAAATGGTAATAATTTATATGTTGGCCTTTTCTGTCCTTTCCTACCTATTCTATGCTTTAGTGTCTGATAAGTTCGGAGGTATGAAGGACGCTATTGAAGATAACTTTCAGTTTTAAATGATATATTTGCTTTTAGGTGAGGGCAAATTATCAATATGGAAAAACTAAGGGTAGATATAACTTCAATAGTACTTGGTTATGTGTGCGATTTATTCCCTTCTCTACCGAAATAATTTCTTCAACATATCATGTCTTAATATGAAGCTATTTTTATTTACGTCTTTTTCCATGATTTTTCTCCTACACTAAATTTCAGTGAGTTACTACAGTAAACTTTTACAACAGGCAGAATGTCTCTTTAGAACTAGTGTTTAGTCTTACGCTTTCATTAGTCTTGAGACAAATTTAGATAATGTGTGCATCAGCAACTGATTTCTCTTTAATCATGCACAAGATTGTTGAAGTCTGTAGTGCAGGTGCAATAAGAGCAGTGGGATAGGATGCCAGGCCAGAAAGTTAAATACATGGTTTGCACTGGATTTATCTTTGTATTGGAACAGATGCTGCAAAAGTACGCACACCACAAAATAGTATTGATCTCCTGTTGGATGCTTGCTTGTGAGTTTAGGATTCACTCAGAAGTGAGGCAATCCTTTTGCAAAAACAGTTGGCAGTTTTACACGTCTATTAAATGATCTTATTGTCATCTTAAAAGTTGGCTCAATTTATTATTTTTTGGATATCTCATTTTTCATGGTGCTCAAACCTACTAAATTGGTACTTCAAAAAAAAAAGGATGTGTATAATGTTGTGAATAGTTATAACTTGCTCAGATTTCATACTGTATCCTCTCTCTAATTCTCACTATGACCTTTTCAGAAAATGCTTGCCCCACTGCTGTTAGCAGGCATAACTTGGATATTCTGTAATAGAAATTTCCAGATGTATCCTTGGAACCAAAACACTCTTTCAGCCATGGCACATCACTCCTACGCTCTACTGCCCTTTCAATTTGTACATCCTTATTTAGACTTAGCTATCAGGGCTATGATGGGCAAAATTTGCCTTAAAATTCTCCGAAGAAAAGATAAGAAAATTAGAATATTTCATAATTAATACTTTGAATTTCACCTGAGAGTTAGCCGCTAGAGAGCACAAGTCTGGGGGTGCGGTGCATTTTGGGGCCTATGATGGCCTACTCAAGACTCCCATGAAACAGCAGAAAAACATAGTTTTAACATGGCTCTCTCAAGGACAACAGCCTGTTAAGGCCATGTATGGTTTTTCCTTCTTCAGCTATTCTCTATTCTCAAATCAGACAACAGATATCACTGATAATTTCATGGGTAGAAGGGCTGGAATAATAAATAATGCTCCAATACCATGTGACCCCTCCACAAACCAAATTAGCCATCTATACAATTCTAATGATAATGATAATACTTATATTCTGTAGGGGAAGTATTTTACTCACTCTTAAGGTACCAAATAGATGAGTGGAGCTGGAAGCGAAGTTTTAAATAAAACCTAAAATTCTGTTTTCATATTCTATTTTGAACACTTAAACAGACATGACACATTACATGACAGAGATATAATATATGACAGAGTCATTTAAAATTTCAGCTAACAAATACATCACATGCCTATAATGTTATTTTAGACATTCCACAGGAATCTTTATTCATCTTCTAGATGCCAAAATCACTACCAACAATTCTTTCTTTCTTTTATTCCTTTCTGTGTCTTCAGCTAAGAAAATCTATATAAAGCCTACAAGAACACTACATGTAACTACCTCATAAGTTTCTCCTGAAGCTCTTGTGATTCTTGCTGGGTCTGGAAATATTTTTCATTCATTAAAGAATGAATCATTTGTTGAGCACCTATTGTGTGCTTCTCCAGTCATACCACTGCCACTTTGCCCATGAGTAGACATAGTCTTGAGTATTTCTTACAAGTAAGATGAAAATTACAGCTAACCACATTTGTTGATAAAATACAACCAATAAGGTTAAGGCAATAAACTTTTAGTTCCAAACTGAGAACATTTTTGTTCAAAGAAATCACCTAAGAATATAGGCAGACCACTTAGCTACCATTTGAGGATTATTCTTTTATTTTTCCCGTCTTTGTAGCACATGCTTGAAAAGACGTGAGCAATAATATTGCATCTCTATGTATGCCCACAGGAGTAAAGTGCTATCCTTCCAACTCTTCTGAGGTTTTAATTATGAGAGTAATTATGTTGACATAATGTGCAAAATGTTGCGATATTTCATTTTCAATTATTTGGTACTATTGGCAGACTAGGGCATAAGTTACAGATGTGCATACATTTGTGTTCCATTGCCAAACATTACTAAATTTTTAAATTATAGTTAACAACAATAGGTAACTAATTTCCCTTAAGTACTTCTCCTGCTAGGATTCCTACTAATTAGAATTATTGAAGCTGACTTGAATTTTAACACTAATATATGTCTTAAAGTGTTTAAGTTTTATTCTTTGTCTTACTAAAGAGTCAATTCATGGGTCACTATATTTAAAATTACAAATACCTTCTTTTTATAAAGGTAACTCTATTTGATTGAGCCTTTGGTTCATATATTTTCCATGTCAAAAAGCAAAAGAACCATTGATACAGACATTTTAATTATGATTCTATGTACATTTAATGTAATATTTAGCCCCTCCCCCACATATGTAAGTCTTAGAGTAAATAAGACACCAAAGGAAAGAATCCAGTTAAAAATATGTACTAGTAACATGAAAAGGCTGTGTATTTTCTATTTTTTTATGCTTGCAACTTTATTATGTAGGTGTGTAATTAGATATGGAAGTACAGTTTAATCTACGTTTTGTTCGAAAATTCCTATAAATTTTCAAAGCACAAACTAAACCAAGAACCACTGCTGACAGCCAACTTTGACCCTGTCCTTGTGATCCTCTTGGCAACATAATTTGCACCCTGTAGAAATGAAGATGACTTTATCCTATGACAAGACTGTGTTCGACACTGGTTAATTAGCACACAGATGGCAGGGAGGCTGCCCATTTTACCCCCTACTATACAAACCGCACATTTATATGCAGCACATATTGCAAAGTGGAATATTTGCACAAGTCATATGGCAGTAATCAGGTCTTCACTTTTGAAAGTTAGAATAAAAAAGAAGGTAATGATTATGAACTTCAAAGTACAGTGCACTCAAATAATTGGACAAGCTCCATTGAGAAAAGACGAGGCACAATTTATTGTGCTGTTCTTATAATTTAATTCTTGGAAAAGGAAATGTACATATGAAATTTATCTAAGATACCTACGAATTGACGGGCGACACAAATATAGCATGTTTTAAAGGAAAAGTGGAAAAATGCCATATATACTTGTTTTAGGAATGCATGTTGAGGGCTTTGTTCAATATAAATGTCTGATGATGAACTCACAGCACTTCAATCAGAGAGGTTTCATTGTGAAGGACTGAGACTGAACAAAACAGAGCTGAAATCCTTTGCCTAGAGCAATACATTCTTTGTTTCTTACTCCATATCCGAGATAGATAGGATTTCCCCTCAAATTGACGAATGGCTTTGAAAAGTTTAAATATTTATGCTCTTATAAAAAATATTCCTGAGTTTAAGGAAATGACTGTAGATATGGTTTCAGAAGGCTTCTCCTGAGCATCAGCTGCCTTAGGCAAATGAAAGTAAATAAGGAGTTAGTGAGCGTTCATTGACAAATTATTTTATAATTCACTTTATTCAATTGTCGTCTGGAGGTGAATATTGAAAATCTGACAGAGCTTATATAAAACATGCAACATTCAAATCTTGGTTAATTGTGAACAGGGTCTCTTTATTGATTTTTTTTAACTAACTTTCCTCACATATTCTATCCTTACTTACATTTTTAAAATCACTTAAAAGAGGATTAGAGAATGTGAAACAATAATATTTAAACAAGATTTGTAATAAAGAATATTTATTTCAAGACTATATTTCTCCGTGAAGACATATTTGGTTTGGTTGAATCGTCACTAACATTATGAAACAATTAAGAAAATCAAATTCTTTATGTAGAAACGCATATCAACACTTTTTCCCTTACATTTATTTTTTGCTCCAACAAGACCAGACCTTTCTGTAAGTTTTCCAAGACAGCCTTTGGGACTGACTATATCTTCATGCTTCCCTGGCAATGACACTTTTCACTTTGAAGATGTCAAACGAGGAAAGGAAGCATCACATAATTTAGGAGTGAGAATGAATGCGAGCCCTGAGCACCGGTCATCCTTGAAGCAGAAAGCTTAATGTGAATTCCAGACGAGAAATCTACTGCAGAGGGTGAGGATGAGACCACAGCCAGATCTTACATTGGCCTTTCACAATTCTTTAAAGGACCACACTGTACCAACTCATTTGGAAGGAGGCTTATTAATAGTGGAATGGATTTTTCTTTTCCTTCCTTTTTTTTTTTTTGATTATATACAGCCACTTTTTAGAAGAGGTACTGTCATTGCTGCTGTTTGTGCAAAGTATAATCCTGTCATCTAACTAAAATTTTAGTAGGAGGCTTTGAAAAGTAAATCTAAAAATACCATGCTGATGAAATAAGTTGTGGGACACCCCACTTCATTATTATAAAGGAATGTTGCTTAGAATATATTTATAAGCAAAGAGCATATTATAAAAAGGGGGGATGTAGACTTCCACTTAGGAGATAAAAAGTTGTAAAAGTGTGCCTCCCACCTAAACAACGAAAATAGGGCAGATATACTAGAAAATGATAAATTTTCTTGAGTCCATCAGAAAGCTGTACTCATAATGCAATGAAGAAAAATGAATTCCAAAGAGGGACAAGGCCCTCCAAGGAGATACAGGACTCACAAACTACCTTGCCTGTCAAAAAGTACGGAAGGAAGAGGCAGGGGCTCCTACAAAAGTGAGACTGAAAAAACGAGCTAAAATTTGAACAGAGTCCAAGAAGTCTGAGCTAACATATCCATTTGGAATAACTGGAGACACAAGACACCAGGGGAGTTCAAACATCATTTGCAGGCTCTCTCCAGGAGTGTGCACCTGGTGCTAAGTAGAAAGCCTCAGGGCAGGACAGGAGTCTGCAGAGACCCCTTGGGTGGGCAGGCAGCCTGGAGGAGGTCTTCAGCAGCTGTGGGTGCAGGCACTAAATGCCTTGCAGTTCTCTGGACTCTTCTCTCATGCAAACCAAAAAGCCTTAAGACACAGGGGAGAGGCAACGAAAATGCACTGTGGCTGGGTAAAGGGTAGCCAAAAAAAAACCCCACTAGGCTCATCACCAACTAGTTGCCCTAAGGAACTCGTGGGGGTTTGGAAGCATGTAAGTGTTTTTCCAAATTGTCTTTTTCCCTTTTGTTACATTAAGGAGATGCAATCATCAACCACCCTAAACCAGATCAAGCCTCACCACAAGAGCTATGCCTATGACCTTTGCTTTATTTTTAATGCTAAAATCTCTCCAGGAGGAGCTTAGATCTTCTTACTGTAACCTGCAGTGTATGTGGAAGCATGTTCTCCAACTGAGCCTGAGCAAGCACATACCCATCTCTTGCTTTTAAATATTCATTCCCCATCAGAAATAAAAGGTCCTTGCTTCCCTTTGGGGACGCCATCACTCTAGAAATGATTCTGCATGGTCTCCTATTTGCTGCAAATATACTTTACCTTGTGAGACAACTACTTCTGGTGGAGGGTCTTGTTTAACTCACCCCGAGGTGAACCCACTTTGATTTTGGTAACAAGCTTATGGGAAGGGCAGTAAACTGTCATGGATCTAAGATCCTACACCTACTCAAAGCTTATATCTCCTATCACCTTGACCATTCAAGGTCAAGGTCAATGATACAAAGCAGAGAGAATTTGGGCATACAGTATAAACACACAAGTTGAAACCTGTTCCAAGGTTAATAGGGAGTAGCACATGGCAGTTGAAGGCTCAGGCTCAAAAGTAAGACCAAATCGATTTAAATAATGACTGTATTATATACTATATGAATTACAACGATAATTTCTAAAATCTCTGCAAGCATCAGTTTCTACATCTATAAAAGGGGGACTATAATAGTACTCTTCTGGTTTATAGAGTTGTTATGATGAATAAATACAGTACTTGCCACCTGGAAAGCATTCAACATATGTTAATTGTTGCTGTTGTTGTGTTATTTACGACTAATGTTTTGTTAACATATAGAGACAATCAAGCACTGCATTTCAAGTTTCACTTACTTGGATAAGATAACTATGTGATCAAGATAACCCTTTGCTTGTTTTAAATAGTCACTAATAAATGAGAATGAGGTAGTATTTTAAAAATATGTTTGAATATAACAAGACTGGAATCTCAAATCAGGGAATGCCAAGTTTAATCATCAGTTTGTTAGAAAGCAACAGCTTTTCTTAAGTCCATAATTGTTCTTAGTGACAGATATGTACGTCTCTTCATTAAAGACCAAAGAAATTATGATACAAGTTTAAAGGAAAATCATATATTGGGGGAATAGGGTTAATATTAATGTTTCTCAAGCAAACTGGAAGAAGCAAATTAGAAGAGAGGAAAGGGGAGTAGGTCCTGGAGGCAGCATTTAGATAGGAGCAAGAAATGAGGCCGAGAGGGAAGGCACCGGGAGTTGACTATAAAGCACACGCACAAACACAAAGAATAGTCATTCAAAGTTATTTAATGAAGGAGCAAATTAACTCCAATAACTCAATAGCTCATGGATCCATCACAGCTTTTTGAGACCAGGCAAAAATTAACCTTTCCACTGAGAAACTTATGAAAATAAAATAGAAGAGGGAGAGTGCGAAAGCCTCGCTTGACCCAAGTCGCACTATTAGTGATTCTCGGTCTTTGGAGAAGCTCTCAACTCTGAGATCGGGTTTACTCCTATGCAAATGAGAAGCCTTCAGGATTCCTTTCAAGAAATATATGTTTGCACGTGCAACTCAAATCAAATGCTGAGCAAGTGTTTGCATGAACATTTGCTTTATCACTTGGGCAAGATAGTGAATAGGAGTGAAAACAGCACTGAATTTCTTTCTCATTGTAAAGAGATTCAAACTTGTATCCACTCCATTGAGTTAACTAGTTTTAAGAAAATAATGCAAGTTGTTGTGTTTAAGCCTGACAAAGTAATCTTAAGAATGGATGCATTCTATAGAAATTGATCTGGTTTTAATGAGATCTCACAAAATTGAACACAATTAAAATGGAACTGATTTGCTCTACAGTCATTATGGAACAGGGGCACGTTATTTGTAGAGGCTGATTTACCCTTAAAAATGTTCTCAGAGAAAGATAAAGACGAAAATTATAAATACAGCAAACACTTTTATTATTGTTCAACATTAATTATAAATTAATTTTTATAAATATTTAACACTGAGAATAAGACATGAATAATAAAAATTTATTACCTTTTTTAATATTATCACACATAAAAGTGCAAAATGAAAAAGTCCAATAAAATTATAAGACAAATAACATGAAACTTCCACTTCTCATTTCCACAGCCTTATACATAGGTACCCCATTGTTTCCAATATTTTACAGGCATCTCAAACCGTGTATGTAAAAAATTAAGTCCAAGAATGCTTGCTTCTTATTCTCCACTATGCCCTATTCCAGGAAATGGCATGAGAGCTTACCAAAAATTTGAAAGTAATTCTTAACTCCTCTCCTTCCCTTACATTATATGTAGGAAAATGGAAGCCCTATTAATTATATCTTATAAATTGATCTAATAATAGCACATGCAGAAATAAAAAGACCTAAGATAACATGGTGTGTTACGGAAATCTCAATCAATACTCAAGCCATTTGTGACCTAGAACATAGAGAACATAAAATAAAATATGAATAAGTATTGATTAACCCAAAAGGCAGGAAAGGAGCAACAAAATAAAAGACCAAAGGAGATGTATGAAAATCAAATGATAACATGGCAGATTTAAATCCAACTGCATCAATTAAATGTAAATGTAGCAATACTCTAATTAAAAGGGAAATATTGACAGACTAGATAAAAAAGGAAGATAACACTGCAACCTGTCTACAAGAAATGCCCATTAAATATAAATAAACAGATATGTTGAACGGAAAAAAGATAAAGTACGTAAACAGTAAGCCTAAGAAAATGGTGCAGCTATATTAATATTTAGAATCAAGTCAAAAAATATTATCAGAGAATAAGGAAAAAATGAAAAAAAGTGGCACTTAAGATGTAACAACCCTAAATGTGCATAGGCCTAATAACAGAGCTTCAGAATGCATTAAGCAAAAACTGATAGAACTAATGAGAAAAACAGACAAAATCACAATTACAGTTAGAGATATTAAAATTCCTCTCTCAGCAATTGATAGAATACGTAGACAAAAAATCAGTAAGGATATATAACATCCAAACAAGAATATCGATCAGCTTGACCTAATTAACTTTTATAGAACACTACATGCAACAAGAGAGGATACACATTCTTTTCAAGTACAAAGAAAATATTCACCAAAATAGACCATATGCCTGGCCATAAAATAATTCACAATAAATTTCAAAAGACTGATGTGTTCTTTGATCAAAACAGAATTTAATTAGAACTCATTAACAATAAGATATCTAGAAAACCATCATATAATTTACAAATAAAATACTATTAAATAATGCATGAATCAAGGAGGGAATCCCAAGGAAATACTAGAACATCTTCCAATGGAACGATAATAAATATACAACATATCAATGATTCTAGGATGCTGTGAAAGTGCCTTTAGAAGGAAGTTATAGCCTTAAAAGACTAACGCAGGAAAGAAGAAAAATTTAAAGCAATGGCCAATTTTCTACTCCAAGAGGAAAGTAAGAAGAGCAAAGTAGCCCAAAGTAGGTGGACAGAAAGAACTGATTAAGAGCTTCATTTGAAAGAGAAAGCAGACAAATAATAGAGAAAATTAACATAGCAAAAGTGAGTCCTTTGAAAATATTAACAAATTTGATAAATTCCTAGCAAGACTAATTAAGAAAAGAGTGAAAACAAAAATTACTAATATGAGCAGAAAGGAGAGAATACCACTTCAGATCTTACAGATATCAGAAGGACAATAAGAGGATATTATGAACATCTTTAGGCCAATGAATATGATAATTTAGATAAAATGGAAGATCACCTGGGGGGAAAAAAGACAAATTACCAAAACTAAGAAGAAATAGAAAAATCTCAGCTTTACATATTACAAAAATTTGATTTGTAATCACAAATCTTTACACAAAGAAAACTCAAAGCACAGATTGTCTCTCTTGTGAATTCCACACAACATTTAAGAAAAAACAATATCATTCTTACACAAACTCTTACAGAAAAGAGTAGGAGATATGCAGATTGACCCTAACACCATAATCTGTTAAAATGTTACAAGAAAAGAAAATTACACATGAATATCTCTCATGAACAAGACACAAATATTCTCAACAAAATATTGTCAAATAGAATCCAGCAATATTCAAAAAGGATAAAGCATCAGGTCCAAGTGTGGTTTATTCTATGAATGCAAAGTTGGCTTAAAAATGGAAAAAAAATCAACGCAATTTACCAAAATAGCCAAATGATAGAAAAATAACATAATCATCTTCATGGATGCAAGAGAAGCATTTGACAAAATTCAAAACTATGCGTGAATAAATCTCAGCAAACTACTAATGAATAGATGTGAATGAAGCTCTTCAATTTTACAAAAGCCATCTGAAATAAATAACCTCTTATTATTTATAGAGGCTAACCTCTTATTTAATGGTGAAAGACTGAATGCATTCCTAAGATCAACAGAAGGACATCTGCTCTCACAATGTCTGCTCAATACTATACTGGAGATCCTAGCCAGAGTAGTAAGGCAAGGGGGAAAAAAGCATAAATATTGCAAAGGAAAACACAAAACTCTATTCTCCGAAGACATGACCACCTCTGTAAAGAAGCCTAATACTAAAAACATAACAACTAGAATTAACCAGTAAGTTTACAAGGTTGCAGAATACAAAGCTAATATGCAAAAACCAATTACCTTCCTATAAATTAGCAACATAAAATTTTAAAATGAGTAAAAAGCATCAGTTATGGTAACACCAAAGAAATGCTTATGATAAATTTAACAAAAGATATGAAAAATCTGTACTAAGAAAACTACAAAACATTGCTGACAGAAATTTTAACAGACCTAAATAAATGAAGACTTACCTACCCCATGTTCATGGACTGGAAGACTATATAGTCTATGCAATTCTAGTTAGAATTTCTATAAGTTTTTTTGTAAATCAACAAGCAGATTCTAAAATTCATATTAAAATCCAAAGGACTTTAAATAGAAAAAATAATTTTGAAAAAGAAAAACATTAGAAGACTTAGTCTTCTTGACTTTAAAATTTACCATGATACTAGTATACAGTATGTGCACAAGGATTAATCTATGTGCACAAGGATTAATCTAAGGTCAATGGAGAAGAATAAATAGTGCAGAAATAGACCTACACATACACAGCCAATTGGTTTTCAATAAAAATCTCAGGGTAAGTCAATGGGGGGATAAAAAAGAAGAACTTCAATCTCTAATCCAAAATTTTCCATATACGAAACACATCACAGACCTAAACAAAGTGTTTGAGTCTTAAAATAGGCAAAGATTTTTAGAAATGACAGCAAAAACAATAATCATAAAAAAAGAAAATGATAAATTAGACTAAGTGAAAAACAACAAATATAATATAACACAATCATACACACAGACTGAAAGAGATTTAAAAACTCATTTTAGACATTTACCTGAATGCTCAAAGTATAACATTACATATTGCTCCAGATTTTGTGAAATTGCTAATATACATAACTCTATATAGAAAATTAAGTAACCTTTCAAATCTTTTTGCATTAACTTAGATACAAATTTATTTTTGGAAAGTTTTATATCCACTTTAAAAATGGACACAGCTACAAGATCTGTGTGAGAAAAACTACAAAACTCTGATGAAATAACTCAAAGAAGGACTACATAAATGGAGAGATATTCCATGTTCATGGATAAGAAGACTCAATATTGTCAAGATGTCAGTCCTGCCCATCTTGATCTATAAATTCAATGCAATCCCAATCAAAGTCTCACCAAGTTATTTTGTGGATATCGAAAAACTGATTGTAAAGTTTATATGGTGTCTCAGTCCCTTTGGGCCACCATAACAAAATACCATTAAACTGGGTGGCTTACAAACAACAAAATTTTATTTCTCACAGTTCTGGGGGCTGGTAGTCCAAGGTCAGTGGACGAGCATGGTCGGGTAAGGGCCCACTTCTAGGTTGCAGACTTCTCATATCTTCATGTGGTGGAAGGGACAAGAGAGATCTCTAAGACCTCTTTTAAAAGGGCACTAATTCCATTCATTAGGGCTCCACCCTCATTACTAAATCACCTCTCAAAGGTCCCACCACCTTATACTATTACCTTGGGGGTTAGGTTTTAACATACGGATTTGAGGGTACACAAACATTCAGATCGTAGTATATGGAGAGGCAGAAGATGCAGAGTCAATAAAATATTAAAGGAGAAGAACTAAGTTGCAGGGCTGACAATATGCAACTTCAAGACTTACTATTAAGCTACAGTAACCAAGACTGTGTGATATTGGTAAAAGAACAGACAAATAGATCAGTGGAACAGAACAGAGAGCCCAGAAACAGACCCACATAAATACGGTAAACTGTTCTTTGACAAAGGAGCAAAGGCAATACAGTGGAGCAAAGATTGTTCTTCAACAAATGGTACTGGAACAACTAGACATCCACATGCAAGAAAATAAATCTAGACAGAGACATTACCCTCTTCACAAAAATTAAATCAAAATGGGTTGCAGACCCAAATGTAAATGCAAAACTACAAAACTCCTAGAATATATCACAGGAGAAAATCTAGATGACCTTAAGCATGGCGATGACTCTAGATACAACACCCAAGGCAGGATCCATGAAAGAAAGAATTGATAACATCAAAAATTTCTGCTCTGTGAAAGACGATGTCAAGAGAATGAAAAGACAAGCCATGGATGGCAAAAAAATATTTGCAAAAGGTATATCTGATAAAGGACTGTTATCCAAAATAGAAAAATAACCATTAAAACTCAACAATAAGAAAACAAACAATCCCATTAAAAAATGGGCCAAAGATCTTAGCAAATACTTCACACCTCACGCTTAATAGACACCTAAGAAGATATATACAGATGACAATCATGTGTAAAGATGCTCCACATCATATGTCATCAGGGAAATGAAAATTAAAATGACAATGAGATACCACTACATACCTATTAGAATGGCCCAAATCCAGAACAGTGACAACTCCAAATGCTGGCGAGGGACAAGGACTCTCATTCATTGCTAGTGGGAATGCACAGTGATGTGGCCACTTTGGAAGACAGTTTATCAGTTTCTTACAAAATTAAACATACTCTTATCATTTGATTCAGCAATTACACTCCTTGGTATTTACGAAAAGGCATTGAAAACTTATGTCACAGAAAAATATGCACATTGATGTTTATAGCAGATCTATTTGTAATTGCCAAAACTTGGAAGCAATCAAGATGTCCTTCACTAGGTGAATGAATAAACTGTGGTCCATCCAGGTAATGGGATATTATTTAGTACTAAAAAGAAATAGACTATCAAGCCATGAAAAAAATGGAAGAATCTTAACTGCATATTGCCAAGTGAAAGGAGCCAATCTGTGAAGGTACGTGATTCCAAGAGGCTAGTATGATTCCAACTATAGGACATTCTGATAAAGGCAAAACTATGGAGACAGTAAAAAGGTCAGAGGTTGCCAGGGGCAAAGGGGGAGGGAAGATAGGTGGAGCACAAAGGATTTTTAGGGCAGCGTAACTATTCTGTATTATACTATAATGGTGGATAAATGTTAGTACTCATTTCTCCAAACTCAGAATGTACAACATCAAGAGTGAACCTTAATGTAAACTATGGACTTTGGGTGATGATGATATGTCAGTGTTGGTTCATCAACTGTAACAGATGTACCACTGTGGTGTGGGATATTGATGGTGGGGGAAGCTGTTCACGTTGAGTAGAAAGAGGGTACACAGGGTCTCTCTTTATTCTCTGCTGCATTTTCCTGTGCTAAAAAATTGCTAAAAACTGCTCTAAAAAAATAAAGTCTGTTAAGAAAAGAATTTAAAAAATTGACCACATATCTAACTAACAGTGGGGTGGAACTGGCAGGGTAGGAAGCGCCAAAAATGAACTCTCTTAATGTCTTAATCTTACATGCAATTTTTCTTGTCTGGCGCCCTGTCATCTGAGAAGATAGATATTTTCTGGTTGAATTTACAGTGAATCACTTAATGCCATATATGCTTATTAACAATCTGGGTATACACTTATTAACAATTTGCAGTTCCAAAAACATTGCCATACTGAAGATATTTAATGCAAGCGGAAATTCAAAAATGTCAATTATAGAGCCACCGGAAAAAAAAGAACGTATCTTTCAACAAATGTCTTCACAGAACAACCTGCCAGACTAGTTACTATTTGACAAGATGTTCCAGTATGTTCAAAACAGTTACATGATGTCAAGTTTCCAAGGAAGAGTGAGAAATTTAATCATTCAAATTGTTTGTCTACATGATGGCAAACATCTGCATACAACTCTGAATACCTCCCTTTTCATCTGAATGGTTAAAATTACTTAACATAATGACTAACATTTGTGTTGTGTTTTATAATTCACAAAGTGCTTTCCACGTCTCTTCTCATTTGAGCCTCAGATAACACTGTGATATCTAACAATTAAGCATATTTCCTGAATAAACAAACTGAAGCTTAGAACGAACAGGTGGGTTGGCTAACTCCACATCACATTAGGAATTGGAGTGGTTTCCTTGAAGAAAAAGCCACCAGAGGTAGAGCTCACCTGGGTCTACAGGGGAAGGTCTTAATGGTTTACCAGTTCCACCAAAGACACACTTTTATGTTTCTGTGTGCATGTGCAGGGAGTTTTAGAACAAGGAGACAAGAGTTAATACATTTTGCATAATTACCGCTTTTAGGAAACCTGCCCTCCAATCCTCTTTTGTTTTTAGTAAAAGGAATAATCTCCAAAAGATAATATAGACATCAAAGTACCAAGTGTCCATAATGTGAACGCTCATTGTGTGCCTGACATTCTGTTTTGCTATGTCTGAGTTGGGGGAACAATGATGAAAAGCTTCCCTCTCTCCGTGTGCCACATTCGGAGGGCAGTAATTACCACAAAAGAGGAAAGACGCACTTGTTTCTGGCATTTTGCCATTATTCATTTGTCCCAGGACAGTTTTGTACCAAGTGTTTTGCATTCTTTTTTAAAATGGATAATCACATTTGCACAGTTAGCAATTGTTTTTGCAATATTAAGAAAAAGAATCTTGGTCCAATATGGAGTTCCATTTCTATGGGTTTCTGTTTATTTAAATTGTCAAAGGACACAGCTGGTTCAGAGCACAACCCCTTGAAAAACCATTCCCATTTTTCACAGCAAAATCATGTTATACGTATATATTACTAATTTATTATATTCCTCTCGACAATCTCATGTTTTGTTACTCGGGTGATTTCTGATAGCACAAAATATGTTTTTTTTCTCCTTCATGTGAGCACGTTAATACAAAAAAAAATTCCTAAGTGTGTATGCTTTCAGTTGACAATAAAAATGATAATGAGGTTGTCCTTTAAATCAGTTATGTACAAGGAAATCTGATGTTTAGTTAAAATGTTTCTCCAAGTTATTATAAATCCTTCAGGAAGAATGCTTTTTAAAATTTGTCCAAAGCTCTTTGTAAGTAGTCGTGTTTCCCTAATCAAGCTGTGATGGGAGGAATCAGGACAAAGCTTAAGAGATTTTCTATAACTGTTAAATATTTAATTATATTGAACATGGCATTTAAGTATGGATTTTGATGACTTTGAGAGAGCCATTAAAAGACTGAAAACACAGCTATAAATTTTATCAACTATTGACCAATAGGCTCACCAGTATATCTTAGGCTTACAGTATTCTCTGGGGGAATAGTTCCCAGAAAAAGGATAAACTTAAGCAGGTATCTCAGACACATAAAAACTTCTATTTAGGAAACAATTTACTACAAACACCAATACAGAAAGCACTATATCAAATAAAAATGTACATGTTGTTTGCCATGGTCTTTTCCATGTGCTAATTTGGCCGGGCTGCAGTCTCTAGTTACTCAATCAAACACTAATCTAAGTGCTGCTATGAAGGCATTGCGTAGATGTGATTAAAGTCCATAATCAGTTGACTTTGAGTAGGGAGATTATTTCGGATAATCTAGGTGAGCCTGATTCAATCAGCTGAAAGGCGGAACTGAGGATTCCTTAAGAAATTTCCCCTGTGGACAGAGGCTTCAGTCAGTGCCCAAGAGCTCTAGTCTGCCCTTCCTGACAGCATGCCCTATAGATTCTGATTGCCTAACCAGCTCTCACAGTCAGGTGAGCCAATTCTTTGGAGTAAATCTCTCAAGATGTTTCTCCTACTGATGTTGCTTCTCTGGTTCAATCCTGATTCTAGGCTATAAGGACCAAATTCAGGCAAAGTGTAGAATCAAGTTTTTAACATGTTTTTAACTCTTAACCTTAGAATTATGAAGAAATTTTATTTTCTGCAATGGCTGCATATCACTTGTACATTATTTGAAGTAAGGTAGAAGAATAAGGTTATTGAATCTATGGTGGGGAGACAAGGAAAGCCATGGCTCTCTATTGGTTCCATGACACAGGAGACAGGTAAGAATATGCAACTTCATTTTGAGTATGATTGAGATCAAATGGTATTATTCTCATGGAATAACCTCTTGGTTAAGGAAAGCACATAACTAAAACAATCTGGAAAATCGTTAAGGATCTGTGGATATTCCTTGACAGAGCAAAAATTCAAAATGGTTTAGTGAAAATTCTTAGAAGGAGGGTCAAGAGGAGAGAGATGGTTTGGGCAGAGGAAAACTGAACTTGATAAGGAGAGTTGTGTGGGATATTCCACATGCAAGTACTATGGATGGCAAATTGAGGTTAAAAAAGAGAGTCAGGCAGTGAGATGGATGACAGTGAAACAGAAAGTGGGATTAAGCTGTTTGATGTGAAAAAATATGCTTTTTGAAAGTGTTCTTCAAACTTTAGTTGGAAAGGGTGTTAAAACTACAGTTTCCCGCGCCCTGCCTTCAGAAATTCTGGTTCAGTACGCCTGCAGTAGGGCCCCAAAATCCTCAGTTTTTAAGCAAATGCCCTTGATGATTCTGATGCAAGTGGCAGAATGATTATACTTGAAGAATCACAGCTTCATGGTTTCTGCTTTTATTTCTCAGCAATTCTAGGCCTTTCTAAGGAAAAGCCTGCAGATTTCACTTAATTTTTTCACACAAGTTTTATTACCCTTGATCATTATTTTCACATTCCTTTTTTTTTTTTTTTTTGAGGAAGATTAGCCCTGAGCTAACTACTGCCAGTCCTCCTCTTTTTGCTGAGGAAGACTGGCCCTGAGCTAACATCCATGCCTATATTCCTACACTTTTTATATGTGGGATGCCTACGACAGCATGGCTTGCCAAGCAGTGCCATGTCTGCACCCGGGATCCGCACCAGCGAACCCGGGGCTGCCGAGAAGTGGAACATAAGAATTTAACCACTGTGCCTCCGAGCCGGCCCCTCACGTTCCTTCACTTCCTAGGAACATACTTTTTGGTCTCATCATAAACTGCCCAGTCTACCCATTTTGATTATAGTCACTGCAATAAAGAGTGCTATAGAATGGGGTAAACACTTAATGAAGAGACATCAAGGTTTTACCTATCCATAAATTTAAAACAGCACAATATTGAAGGATCCATAATAAAAAGGAGCACCTTTACAAATCATGTTGTTTTTTTCTGAATCATCTTTGAATGACTAGCAGGTATAAAAATCAAAGAAAATGCCAAGGGAGGTCGTGAAGTCATCTCTCATCCATCCACAGTAGGTTACTGAGCATTATCAGTAAAGTCTACATGAAGAAAGAGATTAAAGGACTCCACTAAACAAAGGAAGACTAAAACAAAGTAAAAGAAGACAATTCTTAAGGCTTTTCTAGTCATCTATGCTCTAATCAAAGCTACATGGAAGGGTATAGAATAGATAAATCCCAGACAGCTCCCAGAAACCATTGTTTTGTCAGTAAATCTACAGAGCACAGTTTAAGTAATAACAACAACAACATAACAATTAAAGGGAAACTTCAGTACTTTTCTCATCAGTCAAAATGCTTTTTTTTTTTCTTTAACATATCCTGAAAGGATAAAAAAAGTCAGCCTCAACAACATTTAACAGAACAGCTCGGAAATGCACAGCCCTGAGTCAGTGCCCCCAACAGTTAACATTGTTCATATTGTTTCCACAGAGTCAAATATTTTTTATTGTAAAGTCTCCTTGAAGCTTTTACCTACCTAATTAAAAATAGATACATAGATTCTCCACAGGACGCACATTAATTTAACACTAAATAAACCTTTTTTAGCACAGTAAATTCAATGAAGTAATATTGTGGGGTAGTAAACACATATATTTATATCTGACAGTTAGATTTCCTAAAGATAGGTGCGTACTTTCAAACGCTTAATTTGCTTGATAAGGACTGTCACAGACTTTAATAATTTTATCATTTTTGTCTTCAGGTCTGTATACACTTAGCAGTACACATATAATCTACATACATGAAAATATCATTCTGTTCTTTCCCACCCATCTCCATAGGTCAAGTGTCAGGTCCCTCAGAGGCTGCCTCACTGTTCCCTCCCTCCACCACTGGCTCCCTGACACACCCTCACATTCATGATGGAGAGGTACTTTTCCAATCCTCTTTTTCTGAGCTTCTACTGTACTTACTTTAGGCAACACACAAATGCTTTAAATAACAACATAGTAGTAAGTGTTATTTGTCTTTCAACAGAGAATTATAATCCAAGGAGAAATGTTTGCCATTTGCATTTTCATATGTCTTCCCTAAAGTATTTGACGTTGGTATCATTTCTGTATAGTACCTAATATTGTCATACAAGGAACTCATAAAACTTAACTCCAAACAAGAGGAGCCTCAAGAAACAAACAGCTACTTTTAACCATATAAAGAAGAAGCTGGACAACTTTGGACTATCATTAAGAGCTTTCATATATTGTATACAAATAACAGGCATATTTACACATGCAAAATGCCTACGTTTTGAAATATATGAAGGGAGAACTCCAACATTCTTGAATTTTCTAGAATAACTTCCTAAGCAAATGTGCTCATTGGAATAATCATACAGATTAGACTTTTCAGATTTCTTATAGCAGCAATTAGTGCAGAAAAAATATAACAGGCACTAGATACAATCTTTTATTGCTCATTATATGAAGTTCATCTTTCTTTGAGCATAAAGGATATTCTTTGTATCAGCGTTTATTTTTATGATTCGATGGGAGACGGTTTTTCTGTTAAGATCCCTAGGGCTTTCTAGCTGACACATAGTACTTCTGTGACTTCTACAATTTGACGAATTCCCCAGAGAACCAGAGCTCATCGTTTAAAACTGCATTATGTGAAAATTGAAAATGTTTTGTTTTAGATACAGTACTAATGAAACGAATAATTTACTTGCACAAAACTACTGTAGGATAACAATATATCTGAGAGTTCCACAATGTGAAATAGTTCAATTCAAGGTGAAGATATTAAATATAGTAGCATTTTGCTATGAATTTTCATTTCCAAAGTAAAAGGCCTGGAATAGCCAAAATATAGATATGTTTTACATTTAAATTGTTATATTGGAAGCTAATGAACACATGGAGTAAATGATGTATTTCAAGATAGGGGAATTAGTATGTCATAAATTTTAATAAGAAGAAAATACTTTCATTTGTTCTTCTAACCAATGATAGAAATAGATGTACATTGTGTAATAATTAATTCAATTTTCTACTAATTAATTCCCTTTTCCCCAGTCTACTGCTCCGTCCATTAAAATCCGTGGTTAACAGTTGTTGAAGAAATATAATTATGTAAGTCTATATTTAACAAGGATTTACTCTAGATTTGTCCAATCCCTTTAATTTTAGTACTAAATAAAAACGTGTTGTTTGAGCTTAGATTTTTTTCCAGAATTAAAAGGACATCTCTTTAGGCTGGACTGTTGAAGTATAAAGCTATATAAGTTGTTTCTCTCCTCAGAATTAAAACAATCCATCATGAAAACAAGTGAGTTCACGGTGACTTCATTAGCAAAGTCTTCTCACTTCTCTTAACACTCAAGGAGGGCAGCCTGCCTCGAGGAAGGAGAGTATAGACAGTGAAGGATACTCGGAGTTGTCAACCAAGATACCAGTGGTGGAGGATCAAGGGATGAAGAAAGTCTTCAGGTGGTGGTAAAGCAAAGCTAACTGGCTGATAATGATGCCCAGGATGACATAAAAACAAAACGTTGATAGAAGGAGCTTGATAGACTAAAACATAAGGAAGGGTTTAAAAATCATGAATTTATTGATGAGATTTGTAAACATGGGCAGAAAATGAAATGTGAGGAAATAGTCACAAAAATGCTTTGGGAGCCTTTGAGAGCTTCAGGATTCCAAGGAAGAGATAGCCCCTTGTTTGTGGCAGGAAGGCTGACAGAAAAGAGGAGATGAACATGGAAATTGAAGAGACGCAGACATTTTGAGACCAGGATGCTTGGCATATCCCTGAAGCAGCAGTTAAGTCTACTAAGTTAGATTCTTTTTAAAGTTTGTAGTAAAATAGTGTCTTTGCTTAGTTTGAACATGAAAGGATAAGAGACAATGGCTTTTCATCATTCTGTGAGCATCTGGCCATTTCTTACTGTCTGATGAGCTCTTCCTTTTCTTGTTGTGATGATCTGACAGGATATGCATTAGGCCAAAGTACAAATAAAGTCATTATCAATCTGTATGTGTGTTGGCAGATGTCTGTATTCATCACTATTTCTGCAGTTTTAAATGACAATCAAACATGCATTTTTAAAAAACATTTTCTGTACTGAAGGTGACAGTGTAAAATCTCAATCTCAAAAAACTAACAGGGTTTTCTAATGAGATACAGGAACCTGCAAATGAAATAATCTACCACATTCTGATATTTTATGGTTATGTGGAAAAAGTTGTCGGACATGCAACTTCCTAGATGAAACCTAGCATCTCAGTTAATTAGGATGGATATAAAATGAACTCTTGAAAACCATCAAAAGATGCTACAGCAATAATTTACAGTTTCAAAGGAAAAAGAGAAAGTGATTAAGAAAAGAACTTTAGGAGAAAATTCTAAAAAACATTAACATGAAAATTAATGATTATCCATCAATTACTAAATATAAATTTATATCTCGAGAAAATAATGAGCCTATTTTGTAGAACATAACAGGAGATAATTTTGCCATGCAAAAAAGATACATTCAGGGCCAGCCTGGTGGCACAGCAGTTAAGTTCTCACGTTCCACTTCGGCAGCCCAGGGTTCACCAGTTCAGATCTCAGGTGCGGACCTACGCACGGCTTATCAAGCCATGCTGTGGCAGGCATCCCACATATAAAGTACAGGGAGCTGGGCACGGATGTTAGCTCAGGGCCAATCTTCCTCAGTAAAAAGAAGAGGATTGGTGGTGGATGTTAGCTCAGGGCTAATCTTCCCCAAAAAAGAAAAAAGAAAAAAGAAGAAAGAAACATACACTCAAGGATTAAGTTTTCAACTGTAATTAACATGCTCAATACAGAGACTATAGTAAGTCTAATAATTTACTCTGATACTGATAATATTTCTGACATAAATTATCTCAACTTGTTGCAATACTTTTATTAGTAATAACAAGTAGAGAACAAACAAAATATACAAGTACTAAATTAGTAATAAATATAAACAAAAATATTTATATTTGTGTGTGTGTGAATTTGAATAAGATCATGGGGGTGTAATCATTACTTCACTCCTAAATTCACACTTTCCTTATGACTGCAAGTTCTGATTCTATTTTCCCCTTCCATTATTGTATACCCATTCAGCCCCTTTTATGCCAAAACCTATAGAAACAGGATCTCTGATCACTTAAATCCAGTGTGAAAGCCACCCAGGAGATTCCTACCTTGACATTTCCCATAGGGTAGACAGTCATAACTGTCGATCTATATTTTCCAAAGGCAGATAAAGGTCATGAATAAGTGCACTGGTGTTAAAACAAAATGATAATGATTAATTCCCCATCTCGCAAAAATATCTCTTTCACATATTTAACATTTTGATTCCAGTAATGTCTAGACTTCATCGTTGTAATAAATAACACAGAATCTACTAATAGGTATATTCTATAAACACTAAGATAATCGAGGATGCTTTCAGATTTCTCATACGCTGAATGCTTTTCTACATGTATTTGCCTGATCTACATTTTTCCAGTAATTTTTAAAGCGCTTAAAACAGTGCCTGGCATAAGTGTCCATTATAAACGTTTGCTAAATAAAATATAATTACCATCTGCCCTTTGTATTATCTTCTCAAGCAGGCCTATGAGTTTCAAGTCCAAAATATTAAAATCTGGATATAGATGTCTCCTCTCTGATCTTACAATGAGAAAAGTTGGTGATAATTTATAAAGAAAACCACTCAGAATTTAAATTTCCCAAATAAAAAATGTAAGTAAATTTAATTTCATAAAAATCACTTGGATAATAACAGTAAAAAACAAATCAATCCAATTCCGCACATGTTTATTGAGGACCTACTGTGTTAAAAATATTTTACAGGTAACTTCAAAGAATACACAGTTGAATAAGATAAAGTCCCTTTCTGTGGTGCAGTACAGTAACTATTATGGGCTGTTTGTTGTAATTCATAATGAAGCAGTGAATTTTAAATATTTGTGATTATAAAGTGATTTGCTATTATAAAGCTCAATTGGATATTTATATCTTACTTAGATTGATCTACCTAAAATCAATCAATCTATCTACATACCTACTTATATATCTGCCTACATATCTATGAAAGGAGAAAAATCCATCTGAAAAAAGTGTCATCCAGGGCAGTAGGAAATTTATTCAGAATCTGTGGCTCTAAGCACCGTGCAATATTTAAATCTCTTACTGCTCTAAATCGAGTAGTGTTTCAAGCTCTCATAGAAAATAAAAGTTCAGTTACTGCCAAAATTAGACATAGCTAATTGTTAAAAATGACAACCAACATCTTCAAGTGCCATCTATTATTTAAGAACATTTCCAATGGAGGAGTACTTTGATTCTAATAGAAAATTCTCTGATGTTTGCACAATGCTTCACAGGAAAAGAAACAAATACAACAGTCACAGTAACAATTCCCCTCAGAAAGTAATACTTTGGATAAAAGACCTAATATCCAGGGCCTACCCTTGGGTAATCTATGAAATGGAGAAAATGCACCTTGAATCATTCTACTCCCTGTGGTCCCTCTGCTGTCTGGTCACTGTTTTTCTACTTCCTTCCTCCCTCCCTTTCCCCTCAACAATACTCTTGTAACTTCTCCGATTCTTGATTTAAACTTTAATTACCAAAGTAATTACACTTGCATAGAGCTTTGCATTTCTGTACAACATTTTTGCATGCCTTTCTGTTATTTGATCCTACAGCAAAAGACAGGTGCTATAACACTTTAAGACATTAGCCAACTTAAAGTCATTGTGTTTGAGTTCACATCTTCCTGATTTCAAATCCCTCACTGCTTACACATGTTCAGCCAAAATGTTCAGATTTAAACGAGAGATGTAAGGTGGCCTGAGAGCTTAGTACCTTAATCTCTCATCTTGGTTTTGAATTCTTGATCTTGGAATTTTTTATGTTATTATTTTATTTTTATTTGCAAGTCAACACTATTACGGTCTTTGCTAATTTTAACTGCGTTGGGTCAATGGCCACCATCTGAAGCAAATGTGCATTCCCTCACCAAACATAGCACTATACCTGGTACAGGTTATTTAAAGGTCTTGGTTTTGTACTATATTTGAAATTTGAATTTCAAATTATTGTATTCTAGTCAGAATTGGATCTTTTCTTTTTGAGCACATTGTGCTAAAAATATTTTCCGAATTACTCTTCCAATCCAAACTAGCTAGTCATGTGGAGAGCGTAAAGTCTAGAGCCAGACTGCCCACTGTGAATATTGGTTCTTTAGAGGACTAGCTCTGTGATCTTGAGAAAGTTACTCAGCCACACTCTGCCTTAGTTTCCTCATCCATAAAACAGGGGTATTTAATAATATCTGCTTCATAAGGATGATGTGACAATTAAAAAGTTAATGTGTAAAACACTTAAAATCGTGTCTGGTATGCAGCAGTCTCTAAACAAG
The DNA here is from genome assembly GCF_021613505.1 of Equus quagga. Classification (NCBI taxonomy): domain Eukaryota; kingdom Metazoa; phylum Chordata; class Mammalia; order Perissodactyla; family Equidae; genus Equus; species Equus quagga. The sequence continues at coordinate 12,434,082 of NC_060277.1, forward strand.
GAATAGCTTTTATTATATGTTCTATTTTCTCAGGATAACTGTAATAATGCATGATATATTGGTGATGTATGTTATATGAGTGATAATATGTTCATGTCATAACTCTTTGTTTTAATGAGAGTTCTGAAAATCAATATCTGAGCCACAATGAAGGATACCAATGGTAGCCATTTCCAGAACTGTGTCAGGATTACACCAGAAGTGTCAGTCTTAAGGAAATCACATTGAGTCAGGAGCTGCCATACTCTAAACCCACAATTGCCCAGTTCATGCTCAACATTTTCTGTTTTTCCCTTATAATGAAATGTCTAAACCTTACATATGAAATAAAATTTGTGTTGCTTCTGTCTATTCTTGAATTTACTTATCTCCAAGATCACCAAAACTGTTCAAATTTTTTTTAATGTTACTGACAATTTATGATGTGTAATTGGTCTAAAATTCTCCTGCATTCTCTTGTAAGGGTTTGTAAAATTTCCAAAAATATTTTGGAGAATAACCTAATATCACTCATTTTTTATTTTACCAAGATAGAAACTTTAACACAGGATGTGAAGCCAAAACAATAAAGTGAAAGATAAATTTTATGACACAGAGTTTAAAAACTATATGGAAAAGCATTAAAAAGAAAAAATGACTAAAATATAAACCACACTAAAAAACACCTTTACAAGATATAGGATACACAAAGGGTAATAGTCTTAATATTATAAGCTACATATTAACGAAAAAAGACAAACAGAAAAATGAAAAATAGACAAATATATGAATAAGAAACTGACCAAAGAATACATAAGGAAACATATGAAAGATATTCACCCTCACTAATAATCAAATTCTAGTTAAATTAGAATGCAATATTTTTCCTCTATTATATCATGTTGACACAGACATTATTTGTTTTTAAATTATGTATTAACATGCCCAAAATCTTTATGCTTATCCTATCTTCTATAAAGCTGCTATTATTTTTTGTTTATTTTTACTAAATCTAGAACAAGGGAAAATACTTCAGTTGACAAAACTATTTAAAAGCATTACATTTTTCATAAAGATCAGAAACACGAAGAGGATGTCTGTGCTCACCATTGTTATTGAACGTTGTATTGAAGTTGTAGCCAAAACAATGAAGCAAGAAAAAGAAATAAGAAGTAAATTGGGCAGGAAGAAATAAAATGATCTCTTCTTTTAGAAGACATGATCCTATATACAGTAAATCCCAAAGAATTCACACACACACACACACAAAAACTTGTTGAGCTAGTTGTTAAAGATTGACTATTTCTGAAACCCAAGCTATGAACTACAGAATTTCTGGTGAGAGAGGATCATGAAGCAGTAGCCTTAATACTTACAAGAAATTTTAAAAAACAGATTATGATAACATAAATATATCCATGTGATAAAATAGAGAGAATATAAATACACTGGGAAAACAGTTTTTGTAGAGTAACAAGTTTATTTAGCAGATTGGAAAATAATGTTGAAAAGCCAGTGAGGCCAGATTGAAGAAAATCTGGAATGAAAAACTAAAGAGTTTGGAGTTCATTCTGTAAACAGAAGGGAAACAGTGAAAGATTGAGCGTATGGAAATACTTCTATTATTAACTTCCCATTGAATAAAGGTAACATTACTTGTATCTATTAAGCGGGTGGTCACTGAAATGTGTGAACCGATCAGATCCCAAATGCATGCAATTCTCATTTTCCCTTTAGGCACAGGCAATCTGTATTAGTTGGAGCTTCTGTGATACATTTTACGCAATTGTTTTAACTTTTGAATACGTTTGGAGAGTTCAACTATTTAAGTTTATGCCAGATGAATTAAGCAAATCTTTTTGGAATATTATCTCAACTGTCTTAATATTGACTTTGGCTATTATAACATTCCTAGCCTGAAGCATAATATTGTTTGGTTTTTCTTTTGACAAATGATAACACGCCTTTACAGATGTGCTGTCCAGTAGGGAGAGTGCTTATCTGCCACCCAGGGTGAACTACAGGTTTATACAAGCACTTCATAGTTGTCTATCAGATGAGAGTCACACAATAACTGCTTCTTAGTAGAATTCAAAGAGCAAAGAAAAGCAGCTGTGTGAATACCATTCAGCACCCACATTTTAATAACCCAAGTTACAATGACACTTAAGAAAACATTTCCTATTTATCGTTTCAACTGAAAATGGCCTTATTTTAATAAGTCAGATACAGGTACTGAAGAAGCAAGAGAAGAATCATTTAAGTAGTTGGAATTCTTATTAAAATCCTCAGATTTAATTGCAAATCCACACATAAATGGCTCTTCATTCTTACTTAAGTGGTGACATGTACGTGGTCAAAACAAAACTAGAGGGATAATCTTTCAGTGATAGCAGTAATCTGTAAAGTCCCTGGAGGAGAGACTAATTTATCACCACACACATTTTCCTTCCTCCTGGGTACCAAGCTTACCTACATTTCTCTGCTTCCCTTGTTAGTTGGTATGATCACATGACAACATTCAGGCCAATCAAATGTGGGCAGAAGTGGTAGCTAATTCTAAGTCTGGCCTTTAAACACCTCCTAATGCAATCCTCCTCTCTCTCTTCTTGCCCATCCCCTAGTGGAAAGGACTAGAATTATAGGAATCAGATAAAGGCATAGAGATGCTGGCTCCCAGAACTCTGTAGAGCAGTTTACTACATCCGATCCAATGTAACAAGAAATAAACACATCATTTTCAGTGTTAACTCACTGAAATTATGGGGTTGCCTTTTATAGTAGTTAGCCTATCCTGCCCAGTACACTACTGCAAAGTAGGGAGTGTGTCTTTTTTACTTTGTTTTCCATGAATCTAGAAGTTTGCCTTGGATTTAAGAACGTACTTGATGAAGTTTGGTTTAAAATGATGACTAATCCTTTGAGCTGAAATCTGCTTTTGGTGTGAAGTTGGGATGGACAAACTGTGAGTTTCCTTCCAAAGCCAACATTCTGTGACATTTCATGAGTTGAGGAGTAGAATTACCTCTCTTTTGCAGGAGCTCTTTTAAAGAAGCTTTGCTAAGTATACTTATTTATTTGGTTAGCATAGATGTCATTTTGCACATATGAAACATTTCTTTAAATTCTATAAACACCCATGCTCAATTTCCCTCTGTTTAATACATATTAGGCTGCAATGATACCAGAATGTAGAAATAAGACATAAATACTTCAGCATAATATCCCTTCTGGCCTTAAAATGTCCAGATAAACAAAATCTCTATTGCATGCTAGAAATAAATACGAACAGAATCAAATCCTTCCGCCTGAACATCTTAATACCATACTTTTATAAGAATAGCTATCACCTTAGAAACCAATAATCAATTATCATGATGTCATTCTCAGGAGAAGTTTAAAGAACTGAGGAATGGGAAACTAATATTGCTTGCTCTACTCTATTGCATTAGCCTTGAGAAGCTAAAATAATAATAATTATTATTATATCATAAGGAAGGAAAATATTCAAATTATTTCATTTTCCCTATACTTTCCAAGAAAACATGATAAAATAATACTTGCTATGGCTATCATAAAATCAATATTTACTGAAATTCAACTTTAAGTATAATTTTAGAAAGAAATGGATTTGTAGCAGTGTTAGCAAGATATATCCCTCTTTTTTGTGCCTTTGCAGCTTTCTATTTGAAATTTCTCCAAAGGGCCTATGACCATTTTGCTAAGAATCAATTTGGTATTTTGTATGCATAACTTTTTTTGTTGCTTCTTTAAGGCTCAATTTTTTATGACATTTAAGCTTTGAGAGCACAAGTTTTTGAGATAGGGATAGGTTAGCTCACTTTATAACTGTAATTGGAGTAGTAGCCTAAAGTTGCTGGAGAGTGGAAGACAGAAGCATTTCCAGCCAAACTCACAATCATGTATCAAAAGTAATATATGTAATGTCTGTTATGTATGCTAATCCATACATATTGCATGCTAAATATATGTTAAGTGAATGTTATGTATGTTACACTAATGTATGTTAAAATGAAGGCACAGAACAAGGTTGATGTCAAGGAATGTTAAGAATCAACCCAATCACTTTCAATTTACATTTAAAGGCTAGTCACGCTTTTATAAAAGCAAGAGAGTGCCTTATATAATTGTATCTGCATTTATCATGCAACTAGAGAATAGGAAATATATCATTATTTGAGACTAGACTGGCATCCATTTAAACAGAGTTTTAGAGGAGATGTTAAGATAAGTCCCAATCATATTCCACTTTAGTTATAAAATCAACTGATGGTTGAGCTAATATAATTGTCACTTAGCCATTTAAATGAAAAGTTCTGAAAGTATATGGATGTAATTCCAAAAATATCTTTAGAAGAAGCCATCTTGCTCATGTGGTATAACATAAGAAATCAAAGCTTCAGCCAAATTCTGCTGTTTCCAAATTATTCCCATACGACATATTAAACAATAGAAACTGAATTCTGAATGTGAAAATCAAGGTGATTTTTATAATTGACTTGAACTCTAGCAAGTGAAAATAAATGGCTGTACACACATATAATTCACATATCAAAGTTAAACTTGGACTGAATTCAAGGCAAATCTAAAGCACGGAAAGGAACCAAGCAATGATTCTCCATCTTAGACAGATTCGCCTAGGCTTTTGACCTTTTTTGACTTCTACTCACAAGAAGAAATACAGTTTAGATTGCAGCCAGGATATTCTATCCTATTTACCCTTCTCCAGTGTTCTGTTCTCTTCTATTCTGTCTTATCCTATTCCATTCCATTTCACCTAAGAAAATACAGGTTTTGATACATTTATTTCAAAATCCAGTAGTGTATTCCATAAAACAGTTTTTTAAAACCTCGTACAGATCATTTAAAGAATTCAAAAGCTAAAATATTAAAATCAGTGTTTCATAAGGCAAAAAAGACTTGGTCAATTTCTCTAGTAAAACTGGTCCTATCCTAGGAAAAACTAACATTGTTTTATTAGTAGTACTATGGCAAATATCTTAGTTTTCTAATTGCCCACAAAACCCCTCATATTAGGAAAGAAATTATTCTAGACAAGACCTCAATAAACTCTAGAAATAAATTCTCTAACCTATATATTTCATTCTTATGTCAAACCTTGCCATTTCACTTCAAATTACTATGACCAAACTGAAGAGATGAAAATCTCTAGGTTCTAAAATTTTAAAATTGGAATGATACGCTAGAGAGCAAAACCCAAGGAAAAATCTCAGTGGGTTTCTGACACCAGAATTAGCTCTCAAGACAGAAAATAAAGTTCCTGGACAATATATCTACAAACAGGCATAATATTCAATGACATGGACAAGGCTATGGGAATTGTGCTAAAACATATTTAGTGGCAAAATGCTAATCAAGTGATAGTCATTATTTTATTATTTTTCTCTCTGACATATCTAAAGTCAGATTGTCCAAGAAAAAAAGTCTGGCATTATGAAGATGTAGGTTTTCTTGCTTTTGTTTCTGCTGAAAAAATTTGCCCTGAGCTAACATCTGTGCCAATCTTCCCCTATTTTACATGCGGTTTGCCACCACAGCATGGCTACCTCTGAGCAGTGTAGGTAGGTCCATGCCCGGGAATGGAACCTGGGATGCCAAAGCAGAGTGCACTAAACTTAATCACTAGGCCAGCCCAAGATGTGCTTTTTTTTTTTTTTTTTCTTTTTAAAGATTGGCACCTGAGCTAATAACTGTGGCCAATTTTTTTTTTTTTCTGCTTTATCTCCCCAAATCACCCCTGGTACATAGTTGTATATCTTAGTTGCAGGCCCTTCTAGTTGTGGAAGATGTGTTTTTTTAAAGACAGTGACAAAGCTCTTGAAGAAATTACATCAGATTTCCTTCACCACGGTCAATAGGTCCACTTTGAGTTAGGGAAAGCTTATGAAGAATTTATGACTTAATTATGAATAATTCTATCAGCAAATAATCAGCTTACTGAAAAAGACAAAAGATGTCACTGGATTAGCTAGTCAGCTTAGCTAGGTATCCACACTCTACATACTATCAAATGTGTATAAAGAACATCCATGGAACTAAAACACACTGCTCTCTTTGCAATTATATTTTTATGGTCTAAATGCACATATTGCTCATAAATTGTGGCTTCTTCAAGAAAAAATTCACTGTACTTACAGAAAACACCAAAGGATTTTATCGAATCCAAGAAGCCATAGATCTGCTTGTGTAAGATAAAATCAGTTCTCTGTGTGAGCAGGGTGTGATAGACAGAAACGTTGTATAATGAGTTACTGCAAGCTTTCCTTGTCCAACTCTAGCTATTAAATTTAATGGTTTTGTCTTGGTGGGACACCTTTTGCCACATACCAGGGATACCTGCCCCTGCACGCTTTCCACCTAGTGAAGATAAATCCAAGTTAGGTTAAGTAAAGACAGCTATATATGGAAATGACACAGCGTCCTCTTTTAATCATTCACTCACCAAATATTTCTAGAATACCTACTATATGCCAGGGACTGAACAAGACAAATTCCTGTCCTGGAGATTACGGAGGGCCACACAATAGAAAATAAACAAAGGAACACTTAAATAATTGCCAAATACTGCTGTGAGGAAACGATAAAGCAGAGTAAAGTGATGGAGTGTAGAGAGGAGAGTGGAAACTATTGGATGATAAGGTCATATTAGGGCTGAGATCTGAATAAAATGAGGAAGCAAACCAGGTTAGGATTTACAGGAAGGGAGAGTCCGTGAGAGGAAAAGCGAGAAGCCTGAATGTGGAAACTAATTTGGTTTCTTCTAGGAAGTCCTTCCACCATTTAACCCTTAAATGACAAGGCTGCTAAGGAAATTATTTTTAACACATTTGATAAAATTTACAAGAGGCTATTATTATTCACTATAATTATTCTGCTTGATTCTCATTTCAAAATAAAGTGTTGGTGGCAGGGCTTATTTCACTATACCTAAATATCAACAAACGGAGAATGTCTACGAACTTAATATTATTCAAAGAATGGTTTATGATAGATAAGTAATTCCTAGAGTGCAACCACAAATTAAAAAAATAAAAACAAATGTAACAGATTTTTATTCCTTACATACATTATTTAATATTTTTTACATAAGGAGAAATGATCTATAACCCATAGGTAATTGTAATTTAATGACTTTTAATATTCCACGAATAGCCAAAAAAGTTCTCTTTGAAATTCAGTATACACACAACAGTATTCCTGCTCAACTGTCACATAATTCTGAACCATTACTTAAGCTAGGATAAATGAAATTTCAAATAATTCTATTACAGTCACAACACCCTGAAATGCCAAACCATTTTTAGAAATTTAAAGTATGGTTACTCTGACAGCATCTTTACTGGGCAGCTGCACACGACCCACTTTAAGTCATCAGTCTCCCAGTTAGCCTATAAGGATTTACAGAGCGTTATGGCCAGCGTATATGGCAATAAGAACTCAAAGTGACAGTGATGTAATAGGATCTTACCTGTCATTATTAAAAATTTTAAATGTTCAATTTGAAAAAATATTATAAGGCAGGACAGATACTAATTAGATTTTGCTTCAAACTCTTCACCTCTGATTCAAATGTAATGACAAGTAATTTGCTATCGAAGCGGAATAAATGTCTGATTTTCCTGTGAGCAACAGACGGGATTTGGATTCTTAAAAGCGAAGGAAATGGTTAGGAGTACATCCCTGTGGTCACATGTACTTTGAGAAACATTACACTGAAATATTTTAGAAACTCAAAATTGAGCCCAACTAATTAAATAAAAATAAATGAATCTGTGATGTATCATTAAAGTCAAAACACATAAACTGACTTTGAGAGTTAGAGGCTACACTTTACTAACAACCCAGCATATTGGGAATACGTAACAAAAGAGGAAATTAAATAAACTGTAGAATTACATCCTTTCATATTTTCTCACCACTGGAAGTTTTAATTCAGAGTTAAATATTCCTGCCTATTGGCAACATTTTATTAAGCCTATAATTAGTGATTCTAGTTTTTCCTCAAGGGACATTCCATTCCTAATTGAAAGAACTATTATTAAAGAAAGTGTCTTGATATATCTCAAAGCATGTTTATATATCTCAAAATGTTTACATTTCCTTATAAGGTCCTAATAAATGCTTTTTACTAATACCACAAAGATAACAGCATGGATATAAGACATAGGCTATAACTAAAGTATTCTTATCACCTATGAAATTCTTGGCCTTAAAGAAGTAATAAAGGCATCTAGATTTTGCAAGGTATTAACTATAACTAACAAAAAATGTCTCCAAAATCCCACAGAATTGACTAGAAAGGGCACTGTCTGATCATAGAAGTAGTTTAAGCAAGCAATTAAATTATGGCCTTAAATCTCAGATTCTGTCACAAATTTACAATGATTAAGTTCAAACCATACTTTCATCAATGTAGGCATATTATAAAGAGTATGAGTTGTGCATTTTGCTTCAAAACAAAAACAAAAAAATAATGGAGATTCTCAATTTTCTGGTTTCACAGTGACCTTTGTGCTTTATAATTTTTTCACATAAATAAAAAACATAACAGTTCAGTTTAATAAGTAAAGTCCAAACAACTTAATGAATAATTATAATCTAACACCTTAGTGGCCATTTGAAAAAGTAACACACGTACATGAGAGAAAAAACAATATGCTCTACTTCATTCTTAACCACACTTACTCACTAACAGTATGCATGTGCCTATGGGGCGCTGTGCGACTTCTTAAACCTTGGACTCAGATTAGACACGACCACCCTTATACCCTGTTCCACATTGATTTTCCCATGGTACTTGGATTTTTATCTCAGAAATGACTGAAAACCCAGCTTCTCAAAACTACAATAGCATCAAAAGGAATTATTGTGTTCTTATGTTAAATCTGTAAACTACCCGGAGGTGGTAGTTTGTGTGGTGTCTAACAGATGTCGAGCTTCACTATTTTCCTTAATTTTTTTAAAAAAATCCCTGTTGCTTCTGTGAGTTCTCTATGGTGTCCTGGTGTGCCTCAATACATACGTCATTTAGCTGTAGGGTTTCTAATTTCCATGGCATAATATGAACATATATCAAGAGTTTACTTGAAAAGTTGATTTGAAGTGCTGAAATAAGTGCACCAAAATATCTCTTATAATCTCCTCTACAATTCTGTCTCTATGAGTTTTCACAAAACTCTTTTACAATTTACAAAACCTTTTACATACATTACTTTGTACAAACTGATAGTAGGGGGGAAAACATGTCCAAATACCACCCAACGTTGACTGAGTCAAAGTAGAAATAAGGATTCGGTTCATTCTAAATGACTTCAAGGTTGTTTATAATAGCCTGCTCATTCCATTTGTCTTCCTTCAATTTCCAGTTCATTTTGTCTTAATCCATCATTTGTATAAATGGAGCCTAACTGTTCTTTCTCTTCAATATTAACGCCATCCTGTAACTGAACCTCACTTTTATCTCTTTCCAAACTAAATGACCCAATTTCCCTTTAATCTTCACACACAGGTTCCACTTTTCATTCCTTTAATTATCTCTGTTTCTCCTCTTTAGAGTACCTTCAATATCATCAAATTTCTTCAATGTGATGTCAGGATATTTTGCTGTTCAGAAACATAATCATATGGGAAAATTTTAGAGGATCCCAGATTAGGAGTATAGGTGGGAAAATTCTTGCTTTTTAAAAATATTTCCCATAAAAATATAGAATAGTAAATAAAAAGAATACCAATGAGACATTCTCGTTGGCCTTTTACAAAACTGATTTTAACTGTTTAATACATTTCTTATGGACATGTTTTAGACTCACTAACAGATATCAAGCAGCATTATTCCTTATACTCTGAGCATGTTTACCAGGAATTTTTATATGTTTGTTTTCTACCTATAGTATATTTCTTTCCTTGAAAAAAAAAGAATCACTTGCTTGCTTTTTTTTTAATATATATATTTAGAAGTCAAATGTCTAACTTATTCTAATTCACATAGATTAAGAAGCATTTTGTATCAACGAGTATGTGATTTTGAAGCACAAACTAGTGTTCCAATATTAATAGTGCAAAGATCAAAGACAGTGTATTTTGTTTGATGTATAAATGTGATCAACATTTTAGAAATCAACTGTGTAACAAGGGTAGAATCAGAAAACCAGGATACTGCAAGCTAGACAGTATTCAACCGCAACACAGACTTGGACAGCAAAATTTATTTCTACTGGAATAAGAGTATTCTTATTTAAATAGTAAATCTATATGCATTAGGACTCTGCCTAAAAGGACTTCATGTCTGGGCATATTACCGTACTAAGTGCTTAAACTTAGGAATTCCTAAAAAGGTACCACACTACTAATAGCCCTAAGTGTTACTCCAGGGGCTGTAAATTGACAGGCTACAATATCTGGCGCTCAGTGTTTGGCCTTAACTTCCTATTGCTCTTTTCATTAGGATGACTCTTCTTTCTGTGACCTGTCTGGCCCAAGGCAATTTTGAGTTTGTGATCAACGTGCCTCACCAACCCCACTTTGAAATGAAGTCTACATTGTCAAGTATCATAGACATTCTGCACCTGGAATGCCCGAGCAGTTGTGAAAAAGTGAGATGTTATTTGCAGCTACCATCCAGTGTAATTTCTGCTCCTTTCTGTTATGCACATGCATAGTTCAATTCCTCTACGCTGTACTGTATCTGTACCAATTTTTATCCTCAACAGGGTAAAAATAACAACAACAATTTTCATCCATTCATGTTGAATACTACATCATTCAGTGAGTATCTATTTCTTGATGTCACAAAAATAGAAGAATCTAGAGGACATTAGATTATAAATGGATGATAAATCAGATAGAGGATAGTAGTTCTCTCTCACCCATTCTAATTGCTCTTATTCCTACGGAGCGCGTACCATGTGTGTCAGTACTCACATATATACCATCTCAACTAATCCCCACATAAACCTAGGAAGTATCTACTAACATCACCACCTCACCACAGACACTGATGCTTAAAGACTTATCTGACTTGCTTGAAACTAAGTAAAGAATCAAGCGGGATCTAACACCAGATCTCTCTGACCTCTCCCGAAAAGAAAAGAAATTTAAAATACACTTTAATTTTCATTTTCTAAGGCTAGCCCAACACACTTGGAGTCCCTGTTAAGCTTCAAATAATTTTAAAATCTAAAACACAGAGCCACATTCTCAAAGTTCTTATACAACATGTCCATGTCAATGCTTTTTTTCTCAATATTTCAATTATTATAAACTTTAGGTTTCAGTTTATAAAGGTGAAACCTTCGTGTCATTGCTATTAGCAATGGTATGAGTATTATCATTAAAATGCATTGCAGAAATTTTACAAAATAAAGTCAGCTTGTTTTTGGACTGACTTTCTATTAATGTGATAGTCTGCAACTTAATAATATACAGACAACTTTCAACTGTCCTTTCAAAGACAATCTCATTTAGTGCAAATATAATAGTTCAGAGGGGAGGTGACCATCCCCCCCCCAAATTTTTCAATTAATAATCATTATATAGAAATTTTAATACCTAAGAAAGTCCTTACTGAATGACTTTTACCAGACAATAATTGGATCTTGAAATTCAAATAAAGGAATTTCTATCTGTTCATGTAAAACTCCTATGGAAAAGAAAATACCTTAGAGATAAAACTAAAATTTCATTGCAGTTTGATTATAAAATTGAAATTTCAGATATTTCCCCAAAATTCTATAAAAACATTCATAATACATGCATAGATATACTTACATAAACCACTCTTCTCCTAAATCTGAAATTTCTAGATTTGGTAGGTTATAATAACATTGCTATCCTTTGTTTTAATTACTCAAATTGGTTATTCTGGTAACTGGAATGTATGCAAAAACATTGGTTTTAAATGAACGCTGATCTCGTACATAAATTAGAAATGTATTCAGAGGCCTAGTTTAATATATGCATATATACAGTATGTAACATATAATAATGCATATGTTTAAGGTGGGAAATAGAGTTGTTCCCAAATACAGCTGTTCCAAAAGAAAACCTGAATATATTTGACGGGTAGAATTACTCTTGTACCCTCTTGATAGCTTGCAATATACAAGCGCACTTGGGAGCAATTGGGTCTTGGCTTGAGCGCCAGAGTGGCATTGAGAATAGATTGCTGCTTTTAGCATTTAGTGTGAAAGAGAAGAGACTGCTGTGTAAAGTGAGGGCTTATTTTTCCTCCTCTACGGCTCTGTCCTGTTTTCGCTGCAGATCACCTCACCCAACTGAATAGATTTCCCACTAGGTATATTACGTTGAAGGAAGACTTTTCCTAATCGTACTCTGATGGGATATGCAAGCTAGTGTTTATGGCCTCACCCTTCCCCCTGCCAAACGAGTCTCAATGTTTTACTCAGAAGAAACACCCTTGCCAAGTCCCAACTCTCAGGAAGCCTTCAAAAAGAAGCAGTAAGAGAGAAAGAGGGGAGGGCAAACCCTGGCTGACTGTGGAAAAGGAACACTCTTCCCCCATTGCCCGGTCCTGGTTTAGGATTTGCAGCTTCAGAGGCTGGACAGCTGTATTGCATGGTCAGCTTTATTTACATTTTTCTTCCATAGGCATAATTTAGATATGCCTAAATAACTAAAACTTGACAGGTAAGAACAGCCTCTTGCTCTTGGGTTTCTGAGGCCATTTCAAACCTTATGATTCTTGGTTCCTCAATTTTGACAATTCTACTCTTCTGAGACCAACAGGTGAGTTCACTATTCAAATTGGACATGATCCACTTTCTCCCATCCTTCTTTTTTTGCTTTGCCAAGGACTTGCAACTCTCTGAGGGCAGGCATTTCTGAGAATAGGCAAAAAAAATGTACAGTATAAGACACTAGACAAATATTAGTTGATTTGGGTTTGAGTGTTCCTGAGTGGTTTTACCACATCCTGTCACAATCAAGAAATTTTTCCTTAGGGTAACGCAATAAATGATTAACACATAAGGATTTGGTATACAGTGTTTGTATACAGTGGAATTAGGACAAACTTGAAAGAGAAAGGTCTCTGGAGGTCTCTGGGACACTGAACCCTGCTGAATTGCCTAGCAAAAACGTGAGGTCCTTTTATATTATTGTAAGTCAAATGGATAAACAAATATGGAAACATCTACAGGGGAAATTGTATCAGAAGTGAGTGATTAATTGAGTAGAAGAAGGTAGTCTATCATATCCTTTCATTCTATTTGCTCTAAAATCGAGGGAGAATACACACCTGTGCCAGGATTGACATTAACAGCATCTTAACTAATCCTCACGAAACCCTTTGAGATATGTACCAACAAGCCTATTTCACAGATGAGCAAACTGATGCCTAAGATCAAGTGGCACAGTTGGTATATAAACTTAGGTCTCTCTGACCCCCAAAGTTTATGCTTCTTTCAAACACAGGACACGTGTTGGGTACTTCTGTAATAGCTACTACAGTTGTACTGATGACCTGGTTCTATGCAATGTGAGAATCTGGCAAGTAGGAAAGGTTCTGGACTATAAATACAGTGAGATTAAGATTTGTTTTGTCCAACAGGATATTGCATGGTCTTCAGTAGTCAAGGGGAGTTCATGCCATTTTATCTTTTCATTTATGCCCATTGCCTTGTACGCTTAAAAATATCAGCTTTAGTAATCTTCCACTCACTATGCATCAATTATCTGTTTCTCTATTATCATCATATGTCAGTTCTCCCAATTCAGAAGTCAGTAGCATAAATCTGCTTTTTATTTTCCTTCAAATTGTTTTTTCCATTTATCTCCATATCATACAATTGTTAAATCATATCAGAAGTGCCTCTCTGACACCGCATAGCAAAAAAGACAGCAGACATTATACGTATATGCTTTCATCATTGATTTAGAAGGAGACTTTCATTATTGCCATTTCCTGATTTCCCAAATTATAAATTCCAAGCTCCTCCTTCACCAATCTTTTCATTCTATCATTCATTCAACATTTCTTGAGCAATCTTCTGGACACTTGCTGGATGTTGGGATAGCCAAGACAAAGAAAACAAACAAAAAAATCCATATTTTCAAGAATATCTCACATCCTAGTGACTTAAATTCCAATGGCCTCTAATCTGAAGCTATCAAGAATTTTGAAATGCCACAATACATAACTCATCATGTAGTTTCCACATTTTTATGTCTGAAACAATCTCTTGCCTGCCACATGACAAAGTATTATGTATAAGTTATTTACAGTTCTTATTAAAGATCACAATGGTACAAATCTCTCCCAATTACTTCTTTTATGACCAAAAAACTGTCACAAATAATTTGGAATATTCATTTTTATGTGAATTTACAACATTTCCCTTTTTGTATATTATTATCTGACAGATATTAATATTATTTGTACATTATAATCTGTCAGATAATCTTTTCAGTTAAGAATGTGATTTCCAAGCAGGTCCTAGAATTTGGCATTAAATCCAAAGAACGTAATTGCATGGTCTGGACTGCAATCCCAAGAAACATTTGTCAGTGGAGATTAGGAATTACTTTAAGCCTTAAAAATGAGCATAAGAATCACCTTGCTTATAGGAAGAAGTAAGAAAGTGTGAGTATGAACAGAATTGAGCGACAGATAAGTTTTGCACTCTCCTAATTTGAGAGACATTTTTTTAAAGAATGCCCAGTAATAACATTCAAATGAAGTATTAATATTTATTATCAAAGTAAACATTTTATATTTCATGGAACTTAGCTGGAAAATGGATAATACATTATGACCAAGAGAGTCTTATTCCCTAACTACAAAATTTAACACTTGAAAATTAATCAAGACAATTTGCCAGATCATCAGAATAAAAGTGAACAATCATATTATTATTTCAATAGGTACAAAAAAATCATTCGATAAAATTCAACACTCAATCATGCTAAAAAGTTTAAAAATACTAGGAATATAAGGGAACTTCTTAAATGTGATATAGGATATCTACAAAAACTTGTAGAGATAATATTCTATTTAAAAGTGAAATATTAAACCTTCCCCTTGAGGTTGGAAATAAGACAAGAATGCACACTATCACCATATCTATTTAATATTATGCTGCAGTTTCTAGCCAGTGCAATAAGTTAAGAAGAAGAAATTTAAGGCAAAAGGATTTGAAAAAGCAAGACTAGCTTTATTTGCAAGAGAATCTATAAATAACTAGAATTAAGTGAATTTAATGAGGTCATTGGAAACAAAATAAATATACAAAAATAAAGAGCATATCTATGTTCCAGAAACAAATTATTGGGAAATTTTTTAATATTCCAAAATAAAAGACAACACAAGTGCTAAATAATTGAAGAATAAGTGAAATGGAATATGTATAAGACTGCAAAAATCAAAATTACAAAATGCTTGCTGAAGGAAATTGAAAAAGACAATGAGGAATATAACCTGCTCATGGATTGGGATACTCAATAATGTTAAGTTACTTCTCTCTTACTATAGCTATACATAAATTCAATGAAGTCTCAATCAAAATACCAGTTGTTTCACTTTTACTGAAATTGCAGTTCTTGTTATTGTGGAAATTGAAAATCTAATTCTAAAATGCATGTGGAAAGTTAAAGGATCTAGAATTCCATTGCAACCTTTAAAGAGAGATCCAAAGATGCAGGACATATACTGCCAGGTTTCAAGACTTACTGGGAAGCTACGCTAAATCATGTGGTGTTGGTGCAAGGACTGACAATTAGACCAATGGAACAGAATAGAGAAACTAGAAGTTGACTTTTATGTTTATAGTCACCTGTAATTATGACAAAAGTGTCATAGTAATTCAGTGACAAAGGGTCTTTTTAATATAAGGTGTTGGATCAATCAAGATCTGTTGGGAAAAAAATAAAGTCTATCTCACACCACATACACACAAAAATAAGTGAGACAGATCATAAACTGAAATGTGAAAGATAAAATAATAAGTTTTCTAGAAGAAACCATAGGGAACTATCTGCATGGTCTTGGACAAACAAGGATTTCATAAACAGAATAGATAAAACACTAACTACAATAAAAGATGATTAATTGGACTTTATTAAAATTAAAAATTTCTGTTATCTAAGAGTTGTCATGTAAAAAAAGCAAACATCAATACAGGAAAAATATGTAAATAAATGATGCATATCTCACATATATGGATGTATTTAAAAATTCCGATGAATCAATATATAGGCAGTCAACCATATTTTTAAAGGTCAGCAAATCTTGATCAAATACTTCATGAAATACAATATCCAGATGGCCAATAAGCATATTAAAAAGCACTTACATCAGAAATCATCAGGGAAATAAATAAAAATACAATATGATAATGTGACACATCATTTAAAATGGCTAAAATGAGAAGGGTAGACAATATCAAATGTTTCTAAGAATGCAGTCTAACTGGAAATCTCATACACTGCTGTTGGGAGAGTACTGTGGGAAATTCTTTGGCACTATCACCTAGAGCTAAATATATTTACCCCTGTGACCCAGCAATTACACTACTGCACGGATACCCATCAGAAATAGTACAGATGTCCCAACATCATAGCCCTAAACTGAAAATAATCCAAATGTCCATTAGCAATATACCCGTGAGGGTGAAGGAGGGATCTGGAAAGGTGGTGAATCTTGATTGGGATATGTATATTGGGACATATACATAAGTAAAAATTATCAGTTGGAAACCTCTGATCTGTATTCAATACTATATGTAAGTTATACCTCAATGAAAAAACTAAAAATCAGGTAAAATTGATTAATGTTAATATTGAAAGAATATATTTGAATTTTGTAACTACTGGCTACTTATAATGGTTGACAAAGTTTTCCTCCTCCCTCCTTCACTACAACCCTGGCCAAATGTACATGGGTAATCAATTTTCTGTTTGGGATGATCTGAAGATTCCATTAGAGAAGTTATGCTGATTAAGTGATAGATTTTATTCTTCATTTTCTAACAGATTGGTTCTCCCTATACTTTTCTTTATTTACATTACCTGAGCAACCCAATTACTCTTTGTTTATTCCATAATAAAAAAGACCATGAGGAGAAATTTAAAGGAAAAGATTCTCAGAAACATATTCTGAGATACATATCATCTTTAATTTGTCTCACAAAAATGAATTATGTTTCACAACATGATATTGCTTTTCAAATTCAAGAGTAAGAGACAATAGTGCTCGTGAAAGTAAAAGTCGACATACATATTACTGTGGAATGCAGTGTCCTACCAAGGTTTGAGATTCTGAGTAGATTTCCTTCATTTATAGAAGCACATGTAGGTTAACACTCAGGTTGCTCATTTTTAATAGGATGGGAATAATATTTACTTGACAGAGTTGTTGATAGGAGTAAATTAGTAATTACTATTTTTCCAAAGCAAAAGAAACACCTGACAAAGGGCTAATTTCAATAATATACAAAAACAGTTGTAAATCAATAATTTCATTAATCCAATAGAAATACAGAAAGAGAACAAGAATAGAGATTACACAGAAAAATAATTACAAATGACACAAATTTAAAATGCTCTGTCTTATATTCTATTAAATGTATATCCAGACAAAAACGAAAATTTTTTTTACCTACAAATTTACAATTACCAACAAAATTTGATAATATATAGGGTTAATGAAGGTATAGAGAAACTGTGTAACTTTTTGAAAGCTTGCACGAGTGTTACTAGCCTGCATCTCTACAAAAGTAAAACGCCCATATATTTGATCTGGGAATTCAGTTTCTAGGAATTGATCTTACTGATACGCTTGTACAAATTTACAGATATTTGCACTAAACATACTTACTACAGCATTGATTGTAATAGCAACAACAAAAAAAGGAAACATAAAAAACAAAACCATAATTAATCTAAATATCAATCATTAGGGAACTGGTTAAACAAACTGTAATTCATCATTATAATGGAATTCCATACAACCATTTAAATAGAGTAATGATTGGGATGTGGCATAAGCCCCAGGTTATATTGTTAACTCATAAAGCAAACTACAGAAAAGTTTGTACAATAAAACATTTATAAAATAATACATGCATTTATAATTTGTGGAATGAAACACTGTTTGTTAGTGGTTTCCAGTGAACAGTCACGTCTGAGTGACTGGAGTGAGAAGGAGACTTTCACTTTTTAATCCATTATGTTTTGTAGTCCTGGATTTTTTTTTTTTTTAAATCATAGACTTTCCCCAAGTATAAATATAATGGAAACTCATGAAAAGAATACTTCTCTGCAAGGGGCCCAGAATAGCCAAAAGAGCTTTGAAAAAGAAGAACAAAATTGACATACCCTGATTTCCAAACTTACTATAAAGCTACAGTAATCAAGGTGCTGTGGTACTGGCATAACGATAAACATACAGATCAATGGAAAGAAATCAAGAGTCTAGAAATAATCCCTTCCATTTATGGCAAACTTATTTTTGACCAGGGTGCCAAGAAAACTCAATGGGAAAAGAATAGTCTTTAACAAATGGTTCTGGAACAACTGGATATTCACATGCAAAAGAATGAAGTTGGATTGCTATTTTACACCATACACGAAAAATTAACTCAAAATGGATCATAGAGCTAAAATTATAATCTCTCAGAAGAAAGCACAGGAAGAAAACTTTGTGATCTCGGATTAGGCAATGGTTTCTTAGGTATAACACCAAAAGCACAAGTGATAAAAGAAAGAACAAAGCTTTTGTGTTATAAATGTTCCCATCAAGAAAACGAAAAGACGATCCACGGAATGGGAGGAAATATTTTCAAATCACATAGCTAATAAAGGACTTGCTTCCAGAATAGATAAAGAATATTTAAAATTCAATGATAAAAAGACAGTCTTTTTTTTTTTAATGGGAAAAGATCTAAATAAACACTTCTTCAAAGAAGATATACAAATGGCCTATAGGAACATGAAAGGATGGTATACATCTATCGTCAGGGAAACGCAAACCAAACCAAGAGTGAGATACCACTTCTCACCCACTAGCACCACTATAATCAAAATAAACATGATAACTGTTGGTAAGGATGTAGAAAAACAGCAAGCGTCAATCTCAATGTTGCTAGCGGGAATCTAATATAACGCAGTCACTTTGGAAAACAGTTCAGCAGTTCCCCAAATCGTTAAACACAGAGTTACCATAGCAATTCCACTCAAGTTATATATCCAAAAGAAATGAAAACATACTAATATAAAAGTTTTTACATAAATATGCATAGCAGCATTATTCATAATTGCTAAAAAGTGGAAAAAAACAAGACATCCATCAATTGATGAATGGATAAACAAAATGTGGCACATTCATACAGTGGAATATTATTCTACCATGAAAAATAAAGTGAAGTACTGAGGCATGCTATAACATGTATGGACCTTAAAAACATTGTGCTAAATGAAAGAATTCAGTTGAAAAGACCAAATATTATATGACTACAACTATATGAAATGTCCAGGATAGACAAATCTCTAGAGACAGAAATGTAGATCAGTGGTTGCCAGTGGATAGAGGAAGAGAAATGGGGAATGAATGCTAACAGACATGGGGTTTCTTTTCAGTGTGATGAAAATGTTCTAAACTTAGATTGTGGCAATGGTTGAAAAGCTCTGTGAATATACTAAGAACCACTGAATTGTATGATAAAAAGGATGAAGTTCATGGTATGTGAATTATATCTCAATAAAACATGTAAATATTAATCACACAAATGCAATTTCTCTAATGTTACATCTATCTCATATTTCTTTGCAGAAAGTAAATGTCTAGCAGAGGTTTGTTGAATGTTTAAAGGACTTGAATGAACAAATAAAGGTCTTTACTCAAATATATCCAGGCAGAAGGACACTTATTCAGAGAGCAGAAATTAAAAATTAAAAAGGAATGATTATAGAATATCTGTATCAAATATTGTAATCTTAACTAATATGAGGAAGCTGCGGTAGAAACTACAGAGAGGAGAAAAGCTATGTCCAGGGTAGGTATTTTGGGCCTGTGTTCTGTTATTCTGAGATGGGAGGGGGATTTACGTATACATGTAAATATTCATGGCCCTTTATATGAAAAAAAAAAACCCCTGAAATTTAAGTGTTTCATTACTTCAAAATATCTTCCTACTGATAGCTTTACTAGTGCAAGTAATGGCCAATTAAACTGAAGGATTAAAAGAACTAGCTTGTGGAGGCAAAATGAACAAACTTCAACAGAAAACACGAATCACTGAGATGTTTCAAAATTACCAGAGTTAATAAAAAAGTCACTTTCATAGCATCTTTCTTTGAGGAGCTCAGCTTTTTTTTTTTTTCCCAGACATTACCTAATTAAATCTCAAAATATATAAGGTTGTGTAATCAACTTTCAAGGTTTTTTTTTTTTAGAATCTTATTGGAAAAGAAACCTTTCATCTGAGCATTTATTTTAGTCTTTTTATCTCTTTTGTTCTAGGCAGAAATTGGGTCTTAGCACTATTCTGTGTAGTATTTTTGGCTTCCACTTCTGAATTTGCAACCTGTTCATGTATGAGGGAGCTTGGTTTCTAGAAGTGACCCTTCACTACCACGGGTCAGAAGGGAAACTGCAGACACCCATCCGTGCAATCACTTGTTATTGTTTACTGTTCTCAGGTCAGTGAGGATGACCTCAACCCTCATGATGATGGATCTGAAGGTCACACTTTTCAGTGGATCCTGGATGAATACACAATGTGCTGGAAAAGGTTAGAGAGAGTGTTTTCTAAAAATCCCCAGCATGTTCCATCCTGTGCTAACATGGAACGACCACATAATGAAGGGGGTGAAAGAGTGCATTACAAACATACTGAAATCAGTGAAAATACAAATATTACCAGGGAAGACAAGACTTTAAAGCAGTGGTTCTCAACCAGGGGTAATTTTGCCCCTAAACCACCCCCCCACCCCGCCCCATAGACACATTTGGCAATATCTGCAGACATTTTTGGATTTTAAGTCTTGGGAAGGGATGCTATTGGCATCTAGTCAGTAAAGGTGCTGCTAACCATAGGACAATGCACAGGATAGCCTCCCAGAACAAAAAGGTATCCAACCCAAAATACCATTACTACCAAGGTCGAGAAACCCCAACTGAGAGTGTAGCCAAAGAGCATAGCAAGTGCTACCGTCATCCTACAAAATCTTGAAAGGTATTTCTAGCAAACAAGCAATTGGGTGGTAATGGTACCTTCTATTGTAAAATACATCATTCATAAAAAGGAACATATGTAATATATATTTGGTGTTTAAAAGGTAAAAGAAGTCTAATACCACTGTAACCATCATCCGATTGAAGAAATGGAACATTAACAATATCTTTGAGTCCTCCCCACCCCCTCCCCGGTCACAGAGCATATTCCCGAATTCAATAATTAATCATTCCCTTGCTTTCCTCGGTAGTTTTCTTTCCACTTATGTAGGCATTCCTACATAATATATGGTTAGTTTCACCAGCTTTGAAATTTCTGAAGTGGAATCATATTTTCAATTTGTATTTTTCCTCAACATTCTCTGTGAGATTCCTCTATGTAAAGAGTATATTTATTTATTTTAACTTAAGAATTTATTTTAATCATGAGCGGTTGTTAATACTTTTTTTTTTTTAACTTAAAAACACTGCATTCTGGAACTGCTTAAACATATATTTGTATTTACTTATGTGCTTAGGTCTTTGATAAGTGCTATGGAGATTTTAAAGATGTAAGATGTTGTCCTTGCTCCTCAGATTCATGGAAACTCCATAATGAGATAAAAGGAAGTAGGTTGAGTCACTCTCTCAGAACACAGTATAACTGTTAAGTCCATGGATTTTGGAGTCAAGAGGTCTGGATTTGGATCCTTGTTTTCCCATTTATGTGTTGATTCATCTTGGCTAACTCTTTCATCTCTTTTTGCAAAATTTTTTCATTGATAAAATGGAAGAGGGAATTATCAGCTTTATTTAATTGTTATAATGTTTATAAAATGAAAAAATAGTAATTGAGAAAAAATGAACGCTCTATAAATGATAAGATTTGCTATAATTAGAAAATAGGCATCCCCTAATTTATGATCTAATTATTTTTCTTTCTCCCTTTAGGCACAACATAATAAATTGGGTTTCCATTCTTGAAAATAAGAATCATAAAATCTAAATTCTTTATGAAAATAAGTCAAATTAAAACGCAAAGATATTATTTCAAACGTTTATTGAATATGTAAATTTAACTGCAGCAGCATAACATTTTGATATCCAACTGTGTGGGTTTTCCCATTAATTTTTCCCTTCCCTCATCCTCTGTCAATAGAGACACCACATTCAGGAAGAGCTGATAAAATGAGAACAATAAACACACTTTGGGCTTTTTCACTCTTTAAAGGACTTGGGAAAGTATTTAGTAGAAGTGCCAAATATTCTTAAAGGCTATGGTTTTCAATTATAAGAAAACAACTTGAGAGAAAAAAGTGTTTTGTTTTTGTATTATTTATGCTGTAAGACTTAAAATATGGTAATCACAGCCAAAACATAGGATGGGAAGGACTTCATGATTACCTAAGAAAAAGGTGATAATAATTTCACCAGTGAGTAGGAAAAGAATATATAGTGATGTTTACAGGATATATATGATTTCTGATGTTGGATCCCAGGGCCCCATCCACTGCAGAATCCCAACAGAGAGGTGAGGCAGGACTACTGAAACTCCAGTATATGTCTCAATAAGTTTTGGGGTAATCTCAGCATAGAATAGTCATCCAGGATGCTGTGCGAGATCTGGAAGTCTTACAGAGAACGTGCAACTAACATGGCACCTACAAGGTGGAAAATCATTGCCTGAGGAAAGTGCCTAGATAGGGCCCAAACATAGCCTTACCATGTCCTGTACAAACCAACATACTGTAGGGAGAAAAGCTGAGAATTTTGAGATGTCAGGGGAGTTGTGAACTGGTTGAGATACCAAAATTATCTGAAGAGACATTGAGGTTGGGTCCAAGAAGACATGGTGCATATGGACCTGAGAAATAGATGCTATGGTGAGAACTGAATCTCAGTAATAGATGCATCAGGAACATAAGGAACCATCCTTGATCTGATAGTATGAATCACACCTCAGCAGAAGCCAGCAGTGAGAGAAGATAGCCAAGAATCAATTGCAAACCGAGTTTCCACACCTATACTGTGTAGTAAAACTCTCCGGAACTCAGAAGCTCCTAGGGCAGGTGGGGGAGAATGAGCAAGAAAGTAGAATTTGAACTGACCATGTTATTCCAAAATTGACTGAATTTTCAACCAGAAGCAACTAAGTTACTATCAATGGCAAGATTAGGCTTTCTTCCTCAGAGTAGCAAAGCAGACTCAAGCTAAACTGTGCTTCCTGACAGTTAATATTTTATTATATTTTTCCAATATTTGATTTTTTTATAACTGTGTAAAATTCAAATCCACTACAAAATGAAATAAACTTTTATGAAGACTATTTCTTTGTTTTTCTTGGGCTAGACTGGCTGAAACATTTTAAGCTAACAGTCCAAGAAGTTTAGAGCAAAAGTATTTTCTTTTCGTTGTAAATCTCCCTGAAATAAGCACAGGCAATCTTCACTCACCCCAGGAAACTAAAGTCATACATCTTGATTTTTTTTCCTATTTCTGATTCAATAAAGGTAAATGCCTTCTGATATCTTCGAATGATAAATGCTAAGGACAGTCTCCCTAGTGGCTTAATTTCCAATGATCTCTTGCTCAGTCAACTCAGTCCAACATAACCAGTAATCTCACACAGCCGTGGTCACTACAAGTTTTGTCCTAACTGAAGAAATATATTCTGTAGGAAAGATTATAAATGCTGAAGGTCTTAGGTTGAACTGCCATACTCTCGTCTCCACATTTTTAAAAGTATTGTTAATGACTAGAGTTGAGTCTCTGATTTGCAGAAGCAAATTCATTACAGGAATGCTTTATAAATGTAGTCAAGCTAGAAGGATGATACAATCAAAACATTTTATATTGCCAAATGGAACTATAGATAACCTTCCCTTATTTGTTAATTTTGTATTTTGGAATTTAAAAATGTTTCTACAATGAATGTAAATTATTTGGGTAATAAAAATATAATACAGAAATAAACCTCATATTTTAGAGCTGGATAGGAATATAATAGTCAGCTAGTTCAAACGCCTCATTTTAGAGGCCAGCTAATTAAGGTCCAGAGAGTGTCCTGGCCCTACGTCACACAGCTGGTTGCGAAAAAGATGGCGGTCATTTCCAAATGCTGTTTCCATTAACCCACTCTAGATAGGAACTGGTAGAGTAAAAAAGGTGGCACACTATTTGGATCATTCTTGCAATAACTGAGCTCATAAAACTCACTGCAGAGATCATTTTTTTTAATGTTTTTACCTGCATCTGATAATGGATAGAAAATTGTCTCACACCCAGAGAATTGTCAACATTTCAAATGATGAATAAATGTGATGCGTATTGTGAATTTATGCTTTTCAGTTATTCAGAGAACTGTCGTTAACTTTGCAATCTACACACTGTGTATTTTGCATTATTCTTGATGCCAAAATAAAGCTATTATACTTGAAACCATAGCAACATTTCAGATTATGCAAAAGGAAGATCTCCAGGGTAAAGATTGATGTCTGATAGTAACATGTGACACTTTTGCTGTGTTTCATCATTCTAATATTCCATTATAACTAGTTTCAGTTTAAAGACTTTCAGTATCGCCAGTTTCCTTCTGAAGTTCCTACTTCTTATTTCAATGAATTTTACTTGTGACATTAGCTAGGAAGTGTTAGCTGAAGCTCACAGTTGATACTCTCCCAGATTCGGTTTTCCAGTGATTAAAATAGACATTAGTGAGATCTTAACTTCTTGAAATTATGTCAGCTTATGAATCACAGATCTTAAAACTAAGCCATATTTTTGGCTGTAAAATTTTTATTTTAATAAACTTTACTTGGGGCCTCAACTTTTATTTTTCAAGAGGAAGGGAAGGGTGTGTTAATACCCTGCTTCTCCCAAACACTGTTGTTCTCCACTCTTCTCTTGATTTCTTCAGTCTATTTAAGGAAGAATGAGATGAATATGATTCAAGGTAATTCTCAGAAAAAAAATTACAATAAGACCCTTAAATAGTTGATTAAAAAAATCATAAAGGAGAAGATTTTTATTCACAAATCTCAGAGTGATTTAGTGATTTTATTTACACATTAAATTCAGTTTTGAACTTTTTATCAACTATGATGGTAAAATTTTATTTTTCCAATTAAAGATCTATCCCAGTTAATTTGGAGAGATCATCTTCTCTATGCCTGTTAATTTCTAAAAGTGATCCATCATGTGAATCCTTACACAAAGGATACTGAGTAATATAAACTAGCTTTTAAGCAACAAATCGTTATCTCACATAGCTGCTACTTTTACTAACTTATGGTTTGGTGGAGGATCTAATTTTAAAACAGAACTCAGATAAGGCTTTCTTGTGGAGGGTAATGGAATTCTGGTTCATAATTTTAAGATGTTCTAAAATTCATTGAACATAATAACTAGCACAGCTCTTAGTATGCTTTTGTCAGCACTGATAGTCTTCAGCAAACTGTAATAAGACCTGGCAGACATCAATCAGGCCAAGATAGGACCCTTGCACAAGTGCTGGTGTGCAAGTGTCCTTGTTGCTAACTGAACAAGCAGCTTGGTTTAGCAGTGTGTGAATTGTCCCATTTTACATCCCAGATAAGATCACCTATTACCAGTCTCTAGCCATCATTTCCTGGAACACACAAATTAAACTGTTTTCTGTTCTCCAAATAATTATTTTATACATTTTGATATAAACGCAATCACAATCATTTTAGAAAATGTCATTCTAAAAGACAGGTGATTATTGCCCTCAATAATTCAAAGAAAGTAAAAAATGGGCAAGGAGATTGATCTTAGGTGCTGGATTTACACACAAGAGATCAACATTCTACAAAAACTGAATGAAAAACAAATGCAAATATTTAATTCACCTATTACACTTATACCATGCAGTAATGCATTAAAGCTGTTCCTATTTACAAATGCCTGGAAATACAGCACGAGAAAGCAAATATATAAATACAAATTTATTTTTATATCTCGTCCACATGAGAGAGATTTTAAAAGAAAGTATTTAGTGGTTGAAAGAGTAAGAAACATCAATTTCACTCAGGGGTTATAAAAGTTTTTATCGATGAAGACTTTGAGATATACCATGAATGGTGGATAGGTTTATCTGATGAGCTTAGTATATGGTCATTGTATTTCAGGTGAAAAGAATAACATCATCAAAGTTACAGTTCAAAATATGGTTTAGGTTCATATCCTTTAGAGTGGACACCTGGTGCATTTGTTTATCCAGAGTCCTGCTCCCCTTGTGTGGGTAACAGCACCCTAATCCTACTTTGGGTACCAGCTTTCCTACACTCTCCCTCTAGGGTCTACTCCTCTCCCCCAGCAACAGTCATCCTAGAGAGGTGAATACGTGTCTAAAGCCGGGCCAATCAGAATTCATCATGGACCTTTGCTAGGTCTATTAGAAAAAAGTGATGCTCTTTTCACTGAGATTGCAGAGACTAAAATTCATGTAAGCCTAAAGCTGAAAAAGGCCATAATCATCACCATATCCAGATAGCCTATGTGAAAATAAAATTTACTCGGAAGAAGGAAAAACCAAGAGATGGGGAGTGGCCAAGTCTTGATGCCATTTTTTTGTTGTTCTAAGTCTGGAGTAGCAAACTTCGAAGACTTTAACTGACAAGGAGGTGATATAAAAGTGCAAAGCAATACATGTAAAACAAAATGGACTGGTGGGATATGTGGGGAGAATGAAGACATACGCCAAACACGAACAATTAAGTTTGATTTTTTCAAATATTATTCTGATCACAATAACTTTGTAGCCAGATCTGTCCTGGCAGGTACCAGTTGTGACTTCTGCATGAATCCTAGAGGGGTTGAGATGATCTATATCTGAACTTGTGGTGACATAAATCCATTTTCTTTTTTCTTTATTTTTCTTGCTGTCTTCCCTTTCTCTTCCCTCTCCCCTCCCTCCCTCCTTTCTTCCTTTCTTCTGTCCTTTCCTTCATTATTTTTCATTGGATTTTTACCTCTTGGCAACAAGAGAATTCATATACTATTTGTGTAACATACACGGCAAGAAAATAATGATGAAAGACTATGTCTTTCATTGAAAGAATTTGAGAAGTATTAACAATTCTATTTGAAAGTCAATTAGCCTAGCAGCAGACTTGCAAAGTGGTTTAGGGCAGTGGCTCTCCAAGTGTGGCCACTAGGCCACAAGCAGTATCAGCATCTCCTGGAGCCTTGTAGAAATGCAAATTATCAGGCCCCACCGCGGACCTCCTTTATCAAACAACCTCCTGCATCCCATGTGCTTCTGGTCCACACTAAAGTCTAGAAGCACTGCTTTGGACAAGTGGTATGAGGATCAGGAAGCTATGCAGTGATTTACACATTCAGTGAGCCTGTGCTATTTTACAGGCTGTGGGAAGTGGGAAGAATATAAAGCCTCAAGAGGAATAACTAACATATTTTATGGATAAACAGACACGGTAATAAACATACACAAATAAATGAATGAATGTGAGCAAGAAAGGAAAAAGAGCAAGATCAATTTAGGGTTTAAAGACAAGAAGACATAGTTGTTTAAGCTCTGTGCATACACTGTCCAGGCTTAAATCCCAACTTTGCCATTTCCTCCCTATGCTAAACCTCTCTCTGCCCCGGTTCTCTCAGTTCTATAATGGGGAAAACAATAATGGCTTATGATTCTTATGGGGATTACATGAGTTAGTATGGGTGATGTTCTTAGATTAGGCCAGGCACATGATACCTGCTCATTAAATGTTAGCTAGAGTTTAGTTCTAGAGTTGCCTTACCATATTGAGGAACCAATACATACATGCGACAATTTAGATATAAATTTGAGTAAATTAAAATGTTTCATTAGCCACATTTCAAGTGCTCAACAACCACATACATTATAGAACATTTTCATCATCAAAGAAAGTTCTACTGGACAACAGTGCTCTAGGCTGTGAGATTTTTATGCTAATGATAGAGCCACAGAAGGTGAGTTAAAGGACCTGGTTTGTTAGGTGAAAAATGACTCTCAGGTCTGCATGCTATCATCACATGAAATGGTAACCATCAACCTCTTCAATTACAAGGCCGAGTCCCTTCTCACAGGGCTTGTGGTCTCCTCCTGGGACCCTGAAGCCCAAGTAGGCTGAAATGTAAACTGAACTGGAGCTCTGGGCCATTCACCGGGGCCGCCTCCTGTGCCAACCAGGTCTGTCCCTCCTGCATCTCACTTAATGAGTGAGTAGAAGTTCGGCGTGCCAGGCCCTACCCACTGTTCACCAAGCCACCTGCCTCCATGCCGCTGACATGTCTTTTTCCTTAATCCTGAGATACGATGCATGAACTCAGTTCAGGTAGTATTCAGTAGAAATCCAAAGGAGATATGAGTCTAAGTGTATCCTATTCTCCAATCTCAGCTCAAAAAACACCAAATTCATTAGTAGATATTTCCATGTGGACGTTCTACTATCATCTCGTATTTAATTCATCCAGGAATTCAAGGCCATCATTAAGTAGAATCCAAGTTTCCTTTCCTACCATGTCTCCTTTTGAACTCTTTCATGAAGCCTCTATTCTAGTTAGTCAGGCTTCCTTTCTGACCCCTGGTAACACAAGCTCATTCACACCTCTGCACATTTGCTCAAGCTGTGTCTCTTGCTTGGAATGGCTGCTTTAATTCTCTCTCCATATATCCAAATCTCTCCATCCATAAATGTCCAGATCAAGTCTTATTTTCTTGAAGCCATTTCTGAATAGTTCTCACATCACTGATGCTAAGCAATATGTCTATAACAAGTAATTTAGATTTTATTTATATAATACATATTCTCATATACATATACATAACATACATATTCCTCTCACTTAAAAACATATGCCTTATATTATCCTCCATAGTAGGTAAACTGATCTTGATTTTTAAAAACTAACATTGTAATGCACTGCATTCATCTATTGTAAAGGAGGACTGGGCAATAATTAATTGCTAGAGCAGTGTCCTTGAGTAGGCAAGGTGAGTTCTAGCAGACTTCTGGAGGGAGTGTGGACAATTCACCAATAGTAGATACAGCTCAATCACAGACAGGTGTTTAAATATGATGACAGTGCTTATAGAAGCTTTTGATAACCTCAATTTTCTCAGTGAGGCAAGAACAAGTTGGCCTGGTGGGATGGTAGATGGAGGAAGAGATGGTTGAGTTTTGAAAAATCAGGAAAAAATGTAACTCTTTTGAGTAAGTAGGAAATAGAATGGACTAGGAAACTTGCATCTTTGCTGCAAAGGCAGGACCAGAAGATGAAGAGAGAAGTAAAAAGTCTGTGGGTTCAGATTCTTGGTGTGATGGAAGCATTCTGGAGATGGAGTCCTAGAGGGAGCAGATGGAAAGATAGTATTGTGGCTGGGAGATTAGGCAGTTTGGAATTGAGAATACAGAGTAGTTGCAGGATATGATCATGAAGTGAGTTCCTGAGTTTGGATAAGGACAAGATATCGGAGGAGAGTGGGTCAGTGAGGTCTACCTGTGAAGCTAGATAATTGCATGGGTCATTTCTCTGAATGCTGAAATCACCAATAATTATGACACGAGTAGCGCTGAAAAGACAGATAGTGAGCCAACAGCTATACTCTGCAGGGACTATGGAGGAATGTGACCTCGGGGTGAAAAAGAAGGAGACTGGGTGGTTTCATATGACAGTAGGTCACCCACAGCTGCATACTTTTGTGGAGGAGTGAGAGAGGAATGTCTGGAAGAGGCAATGGCAATGAAGGATAGGAGTATACCAACCCCCACCTGATGCCCAGCAGTACGGGAGGCAGGAGAGCAAAGAGCCGCCACCACAGTGAAAGCTCCTGAGAACGCAGTGCTATCAGAAGAGAGTAGGAAGGGGAAAGAATGTTCCCAGAAGAGGAAGAAGACATAGATTTTTACTAATGATTTTCTTTTGTATTTTTTGTAAAAACTAAATCGAACACTGTACAGCATATGAAATAAGACTCCCACCTTTCTGTCAAAGGTTCTAGAATTTAAATATTCTCTCAAATTGCTGATGCATGCTGAAGTATACTATAGACAACTTGTGAATTAGAAAGTAGAAGGGTACATATCTGTATTACAAAATTTAAAGAAATGTTTAATAATTCTGGTTTTTATTCATAGTAACTGGCTATTTTAAAAAGATGGCTCTGAAGGGGAATCATTTATTCCCGATTTGATTCTTCCAGCCCATACTGCTTCCCACCATGCCATTAGTCATCTTGACTTAACTATGTTGGCCTTCTTAAAATATGGAGGGAATAAAAATTGATAGCTTGTAAACACAGATTAAAGAGTAGTCTGAGATTTATAGAAGAGAATAAAGAGGAATAGACAAAGGCCCATTGTGGGTGATGCTATCACACAGGTAAAATAAAATAAGCCAAACACACAGTGCGCAGCTGGATGCACGTGTGTGTGTGCATGCGCACACACAGAAAACTGACATGTGACTCAATTATAGGAAGTTGTTGTAAAACCCTCACAAAAAAATCAAATATACTGTTACACATAACTTGTCTTTTTATGGAAAGAACGTTTTTCTATATGTTTTACAGGCACTGCTATTTAAAAATATTTAGAAGTGACAATCAGGCAGGTAGAACATCGTTACAGCTAAAAGATGGAACGACTTAGCTATAGATGATCTTCAAATGAGTAGAAGCTCCTAGTCTCAAAGATCAACCTAAATGAAAAGGAATGTTTTCGCAACACAAGGGAATAGATACAAGGTGCCTATCATCTATTATTTGAATAGTGCAGAACCTGACTCCATGTTAGCTCTATTTATGATGGAAGTACAGAGAGGAAGGCGATAGTGGCAACACTGAAAAAGACAGCAAACTGGGGACAAGGATAAAGAAGTCGAGAGCTATCAGCTTCCACCTCCACAATACTTTCAAAGCAGATATCAGCTCCACGTCGTGACTCAGGAGAACAATATTTACTAAATCACGCAGTGATGCATATGGGAATTGAAGGAGAAAAATACTGATACAAAGACAGACACCAAAGTAAAAATTATTTCAATTCTATTTTATGTAATGGTTCACTAGGCAAGAAATTAGCCTATATGCAGAACTGAGTAGAAGGCATCTCTGAAAATCCACATTCTTGTCTTGGTTAAGATCTGTCTCCCCTTCCACTGGGCAAACAATCAGGCTGAACGACTACATCTTGAATAAAAAAATATTGTAGGTATATTAAAGTGCACGACTATTATTCAGAATAAATAATAGATTTGTCATTTTCAAATTCTGGATATACTTTAGATGATTCAAGTTTCCATGAACAATTTCCCATTAATTCTGCTTTGTAACTGGAAATGCAATAACTTATATAATCTTTATAAATGACATTAAAAATAAGTGATTTATTGATGTAACTACTGGAATAAAGAAAAAGACAATGTAGCTGTATATATTGATAGACAAATGGGGATGCTGTAAAATCTCCTCTTTCCCAACTATAAACAAAAATAAAGCACCTTCCAGTGTAATATTTTAATTAAATCCATCCTTCTTGCAATTAGAAATGAACAAAAAATGAGATTAATAGATTCTGTGAATTTTTTTAAAAAATCAATAAATTGTGAACATTTTCAGGCCGATCAAGTAGGGCAGCATCATAACTGCATCCTCTAAACGTGAAAGACAGTAATAAAGTAATACGCATGGAGGGCTGTGACAGTTCATCCTAAGTGGCTAGTGATATTGATGAATCAGTATCCTGCATCGTGAGACCAACTAGAGAATCCAATTAACTGAAGTCAAGTCTTAGATTTCTCTCTCTCAACATCTCTTAACATTGATTAGGTAATCAATTTCATCTTAAAATACAATGGCATCTCCTTGTAGTTTTGAGTGTTTTTGAGTTACCAACTACAGACAAGAAAGGATAACACATGCTCAAGAGCACAGTCCCTGCTATTAGGTAGTATATAATGCAAGAGATCAACTTTTACTTATAGCATACTTATAGCATAACCTCATTATAGCATAACTAGGACCACAAAGTCATTATCCAAACTAAAATGAGAAACTCTTTCCTTTAATTTATCACCATCCAATCTCAAAAATGGATCCTAGATAGTTTTTCTCATCAATTGTGTGATGATTGATCCATAATCTCTGAAATGACAGTCTTAGATTTTGTTATAAATGTGCAACAAAGACACATCTATGCAAAAATCTCTTGATTTCCATAATATATCTAGGGGATAACACCAGAAAATGGAAAACCACAAGAAAAGAGTATTTTAAAGAATATTTTTTCTAGGAAAAACAAAAATTAGCTAATCTTTACATACCGGAATTTCTTTCTGGCTCCTTTTGAGTCTCCCTAGTTATTTACATCTGCTTTCTCTGTCACCAACATAACCATGTTTCCCTAAGAGCCTTCCTTGTTTCTACCCTTCCATGCTCTACAATGCCCATCTCCCCACTCCGCGTTTTTGGAGCCTGTCATAGCAGCCTTCCAGCAGGTAGTCAGTCATGCATTCACTGGGAAGCTATTTCTTGCCCAGCATCACAAATTTTAAGGTGAACTTTAACATATTAATCCAATGATTGAAGACCGTAGATTTCAAGGCATCCCGGTAAGCCAGTGGACTACAGTATACATTTACACTAGAGATAGCTCTAAATGGTCAAGCCCAAAAAAAGGAAGCTTATTTTGAAATATGTTACCTGCTTTTTTATGAAAATAGAGTTTAAAATCATGGGCTCAATGATCAGTACTATAAACCACCTTAATAAAACTCATTTAGAAAAGTTCTATGCAACTCACCTATTTTCTTTCTTTTTTTAAACATGAAGGTGGATATTGGATATATTCAGGAAGAGAATAATGAATTATGATGCTATGAAAACTTCTTCAATCAAGGGCAGAGACTTATGACTTGAAGAGTTTTATCAATTTGGAATATTCTTATTGATTGTTAATGGCCCAAGATGGTCTGGAAAACCTAAGTTTAAGGAGATTTCTGAAAATGATTTGAAGCTGTAGGGAATCACCAGTTTTTTAAGAAATACTACAGAATTTTGGAGTGTTATTGTCAGTTGTAATTTGTACAATTTAACTTGTTCAAATGTGCAAATATCTGGAGCCACCTGAGCTCATGGTATTATAAAAGGCCTGGTAGCTTGTGGAGTCAATAAATAGAAGGAGCGATATAAGTATTAGAGTTTAAGTTTGCCCTTTGTGATGTTATAATACATTACACAATATAGTGAAAGGTTAGAGGTACGATAACTAGGTCTTCTTTCCTCTTGCTGAGTTATATATAACAATACATTTTCCTTAAAACTACAGACTATACAACTCTCCTCTCTGAAGTCAGTCTAATAAGATGGATACATGAGTCTAAGTTATGTGAAATAAACAATTATTTTATTGATAAAACTATTGCATATGTGCTTTCTTATCTATCCAGATTAAATACCTTGTTTTTAAAATAATGACATGTTAATGGTGTCCATTCTAAGTGGGAAAGAATTGAAAACTATATATACTACACAATTTCAATTTTATATGAAAAAAATTGTAAAGAAAAAAGGGTAGAAACATTTCAAGTTAAGTAGTTAAAAATATACATGTAATTAAGGTGATCTTAGGTCATATTTTTTATACAAAATTTTCCAAATTGTCTTCAATTACCATGAACCATTTTCAAAACCAGAAAAACACATGTTATTTAAGAAAAAAACCTTTTTTTCTAGAAGAAAATCATATTTTGATTTAATGGAATAATATTAGTGAAACGTGAACATTTAGGCATGGTGATGAATTCTTCAAAAAGATATCACCCTGAAGACATGAATGGAAAAATATTACTCTGAAAAACTCACAGTTAAGATATTTGTGGGATAATATAATAAGAGATACCTAATGATGCCCATCCATCGTCAGTACCTATAAATACACCAGAGGGACAAATAAGGCACGATCAGAGGGTGACCCATTTAAAGGCAACCCCAACTAATTCAACAAGGCTTTGAACTTGAGACTTACTAAGAACATCTTAAACAAACTTCACAGCATACTACGACCTCAATTTGCTTCCCAGATCCACCAGTCCCTGCCCTACACCCAGCCACCTGGAACGAACCTTAACTTTTCTCTCATTGACCAACCCCCACATCTGATTAGTCAACAGTCCATCAATTCCATCTCAGCCACACTCCATCTTAAGATACACTTGAATTCTTATAGTTTCTGGAATCTGAATGCATCTTACAAAATTTGGCATGTTGGATACAATATTTATCTTCTCTACCAAAATCTTTGATTGCATCAGTGGTGCATATTATAATTAACGGCATCCCAGTATCAATGAAATGCAGTATGTATATACATATATATTTACATTCGTGTATATATCCATACACAGTACTAATCATCAGTTATAGGTGATAATATTTTAGTATAATTATTTTGTGTATTTGTTCTCCGTCAATCTACTGAATAACAAATGTCTTCTTCTAACTTATTGACCATTGTTAGATCTCATTGAACATTTTCCCAATGCTCTGTCATATTTTTTTCCAGTAGTAAATTGATAGTCGGTACTTCTTGGGGCAAAACTATACACAAGACTCCAGGGAAATGTGGACAACAATGACATGGGGACAAGGGGAATTAAGGCATATCTATTTCTTTATTAAGCACTGCTAAATTTCTATTACTTTGCAGAGAAGATTTCAGAAACATGAAATTATGTGTAACTTTTATTGATGTTTCTTGGCCTTTATTGCTTTAAATAAGGAGCAGTTTGAGGCTAATCAGGACCTTCAGGGACTGATATAAGATATCCGTGCCTTAAGAGGTCCGGCGTATCAGTGTCTTTAGAAACAATCTCATTGTTTTCACATGTCAAAATTGTAATGTAGCTTTGTTTCACAACCTCTTTTTAAATTTTATCACAATTCTGTGAATCTACTGAATTAGCCAGATACATGTCCTGGAAAAAAGGACATAAAAAATAACATATACTTCTCTACTTTTATTAAAGTTTTATACTTAAAGCTCGAGTTATTCTCAATAGGCAATTTACTTTTATACATAATTATTGAGTGAAAGAAACATGGCCCAAGATCATACTAACTTTGATATAATTTGGGGCACATATGCTCCAACTTTTACTGCATTTAGCCAAGACATTGGAGTCCATCAGCTAAGAATGAGGGCTAAGGGTCTTGGTTGCCTTACTTAGCAGCTATGTGACCTTCAGCAAGTTATTTAGCCTCTCTGTGCCTCATTTTCATCCTTTGCAGGATAGGGATAAGACAAACCACTTCAAAGGATTTCTGTGAGGGTTAAATGAGATAATCCAGCAAAGTACTTATCCATTGCCTATAAGTATTCCATTGATCTTATGTATATTACTCTTGATACTATCGTTATCTAGCAATGCTATAGAGAAGGTTCAGTCATCAGGTAATCAGTGGATACTATTTGCAACAAATTTATCTAGAATGTTTGTCTTAAAATTACAAGGTAGAATGTTAACGGGAGTGTTTCTCAAACCTTCTTCTATGGGAAGAGTGTGGGTAATGGCTAAGTGGCCTCAAGTGCATGGAGCATTAAAACTAAAGATGATCGTTTTAAAATTTTTTATTTGTTAAATGAATTCGAGAAATCTGTAGCATACCCTCCTATCTCAGAGACTGAAACTACACTTTAATATATGAAAGGATAATGAGAGGCCCACAGGAAAGACACCTATTTCTTGGCTTCTTTCAGCCACCCTAAACTTAGTTAACCATAGACTTCTTTTATCACAGAACTCCTACTACTTGATTTACATTCTCTCTAAGACGGCAGTCTCTGGGGTCCTAATGAGAACCATGCAAGTAATGTAAAAAATGAAGTGGACCAGGTGTAGACAAGGAAAAGAAAAGATGTAGACATGGTACCAAGAAGAATTTTTATTTCTTCTGGGCATTGCAAAAGGAAAGCAGCAGGACAATGTGGATTACGAATGGCAGCAGAGCCCAGCCTGAGCATCAGGGAGACAAGGCGTGCTGGTGGGGGCTGTGCAAATGGAGGCCACACCCGCTGCTAACATGGGCAGTTGACCCTTTCCATCTCATACTGCAGGTCTGAGGCAGCCAGATTCTCTACTTCTTTTTCTTTTCCCTAAAATCCATATTTTCATGTACAGTCACCATTTTTTTTCATATTTGCATTTCAGATGCTTATATGGCCCATGTTTTGCAGGGCCAATTAAGCATTTCCAATCAAGCATCTATATGTTGGATACAGTCCCCTGGCCAACAATTTCAGATTTCTGGCATAGACTTCAGGGCCCAAACTATTATCTATTAATGCATATGAATCACTCAGCTAATGGCTAATTATTTTGCTTCATAGCAACCCTGTGAGGAAGGAATGGTTACACCCAGTTTCCTGATAAGGTGGTCAAGTTATAGACAGGCAAAGTAACTTGCTCAAGTCCCAGATCTGGCTGGTGGCAGAACCAAGGTCCACACCTGGCCACTCCTGGGTGCACCGTATTTATTAGTACACTTTCAATGTCCCAGGCATGAGTACACATTTGTTCTTCTGTAAGATGTAAAATTAAGGACGGGGCAGGGAATGTTAACCCTGATTGCTTGTACTCACTCAACCTCCCTATTCAAGGGTGAGGTGGCTCTGGTTAAATGATTTACTTTTCAAGTGAAAATGTCAACCAGCCTTCTGGTCGGGAGACTACACCCTATGTTACCTTTACGTGGTAACAGAATTTTTGTCTCAGGTCCTCAACTTGAAAGACATACATACTTTAATTTCTAATCCTTGCTTTCTAATGCTTCTTAAAATTTTGTTCTGATGAATCACAGACATAGAGGAAACTCTGAAATGAATAAAGTCCTTATTTCTCTACATCAGGAGTTGGCAAACTATGTTCATGAACCAAATCTGGTTCACTGTCTGATTCAGTAAATCGGGTTTTATTGATGCACAGCTACACCCATTCATTTTCACATAATCTGTGGCTGCTTTCATGCTACCACAGCAGAGCTGAATGGTTGTGATGGAGACCATATGACCCACAAGACCAAAAATATTTACTCCCGCCTGTATAGGACAAATTTGCCAACTTCTGCTCTAGATGTTTTAATTTTTTATCCTGGGAACAAAATCAGAGAATCATAGCCCTTTGTCCTTAGAGATCACTCTTTACAGACCCTCAGACAATTACTTTTTACTGAGTTCTATGTTCCTGTCACCCACAGGCTCACATTAAATATAGATAATAAGAAAAACGCCTGTAATAATTTTTACTGTAATCACTGGAGAGGTATTGTTGAGAATGTTAACCTTATCACAGTGCTCCCTAGGAGGACAATATATCTATAGTTGGAGTACAGGGAAAGGTCTTTTTTATTTTTCCTCATGAGGAATTAGTAAGCATTAATAGCCTGATCGCTTCAAATCTTGCAAACAATTTGTTTTCTCTTTCCTTTTAGAAGCTGGAAATTCTAAAGCTAAAACTGCCATCTTCTAACTCGCATTACTGAGCACACCTTTCAACTTACCAAATTTACCCTTGGTTTCGTTTTAACTTCCTAGGGTAGTTTCCTTTTTGCCTGATTTCTTTATTCACTTTATGTTATTTCTTCATTCACTATGTGTTATTGCAATGTGCGCATTATTTTAGCCATACCTCATGTTTTTTTAATTAAGATTGGACATAAACAAACAAGAGTATCAGTTATATAGAAAAAGACCTGAAAGAAAAGATGCTTGCCCCTTCTGCCCCGTCACAGGAATCGATTCCTATGATTGCATCAGGCCCCATCCCCAGGGTTCAGTGTAAGCCTCCAGAAAACAAGAAGGAAAGAAAATACTCTGACCCCACAAAGACCTCAGCTGGAAAAATCTGTGGCTCTGTTCTCACAGGGCTGTATCTTGAGGAGAAAGAGAATCACATTCCTTAAGTTAGTTAGAATACCTCTAAGCCATGGTCATCTTGTCCTGATGGTTTTAAGGACTTTTCTATAGAGATCCAATGAGATTTAGGACTGAGTACCTGCGATAGTGGCGGCTTTATATGGCACTGCAACACAAAGTGGAAGGGGAGATGGTGCCAATACAGAATTATACTGATGATACTAAAATCAGAATAGACTACGGCACAGGCAGATGTTCAGGTCAGCTCTCTGTCTTACTGCCAAATAAATTACGCAGGATGGTGCTGACCATTTAGCCCTGTGGCTTGCTTCCTGGGCAATCTGAAGTGTTGAGAGAGAGACCATCAAATGCCTCAGAGAGATTAGCTGGGAGGAACTGCTTCGACTTTTGCTTAGATGTAAGTAATCTGGTACTGCTGAACTTCATTCTGGAAGCCTCACTATAGTATACAAATACATTGGCATTAGTTATTCTACTGTACCTACCTGGAGAATTTTTCTATGAAACATTTTCTTACCTTAACCCAAACTGAATTCACTGCTAATCCAGCATTGGAAAAAAACAACTGACTTACCCCCACCTCCCATCTCATCTTTACCATGATGGGA
This sequence comes from Equus quagga, assembly GCF_021613505.1. Classification (NCBI taxonomy): domain Eukaryota; kingdom Metazoa; phylum Chordata; class Mammalia; order Perissodactyla; family Equidae; genus Equus; species Equus quagga. The sequence continues at coordinate 12,472,814 of NC_060277.1, forward strand.
AAATTGAAATTAGAAAGGTAAATGAAATTTGACTACTATCTTACCCATACCCAAAAATTAACTCAAAATGGATTAAAAACTTGAACTTAAGACCTGAAACCGTAACACTCTTAGAAGAAAACATAAATGGTAAGTTCCTTGACATTGCTCTAGGTGATGATTTTTTTAATCTCACCAAAAGCACAAGCAACAAAAGCAAAAATAAATAAGTGTGACTACATCAAAATAAAAAGCTTCTGGGAGCTGGCCCTGTGGAGCAGTAGTTAAGTTCAGCACTCTCTGCATCAGTGGCCTGGGTTCACAGGTTTGGATCCCGGGTGCAGACCTGCACCACTTGTCATCCATGCTGTGGCAGTCATCCACAATACAAAATAGAAATTGGCACAGATGTTAGCTCAGGGCTAATCTTCCAAAGCAAAAACAATTAACAAGATAGAAAATAAATAAAAAGCTTCTGCATAGCAAAGGAAACTGTCAAGAAAATGAAAAGGCAACCTACTGAATGGAAGAAAATATTTGCAAATCACATATCTGATAAGGGACTAATATCCAAAATATATAAAGAACTCACACAGCTCAAGAGGAAAAAGACTCCCAACAATCCAATTAAAAAGTGGGCAGAAAGATCCAAAGAAGCCAAACAGATGGGCAACAGGTACATGAAAAGATGTTCAAAATCAATAATCATTAGGAAAATGCAAGTCAAAACCACAAAGAGACATTACCTCAACATCTGTTAGAATGGCTCTTATAAGAAATAACAAGTGTTGGTGAGGATGTGGAGAAAAGGAAATCTTTATGCACTATTGGTGAGAACATTAATTGGTGCAGTCACTACGGAAAACAGTATGAAGATTCTTCAAAATATTAAAAATAGAACTACCATATGATCTAGCAATTCTACTTCTGGGTATTTATCCAAAGAAAATGGAAACATTTAACTTGAAAAGATATATGCACCTCTATGTTCACTGAAACATTATTTACGATAGCCAGGACATGGAAACAACCTGTGTCCATCAAAGGATGAATGAATAAAGAAATGGTGGTATATATACAGAATAGATTATTATTCAGCCATAAAAATCTTGCCATTGTGACAACATGAATGGACCACAAGGGCATTATGCCAAGTGAAATAAGTCAGAGAAAGACAAATGCCATATGATTTCTCTTATATGTGGAATCTAAGAAAACAAACTCAGATACAGAAAACAGACTGGAGTTGCCAGAGTCAGAGAGGGTGGGAAAAAAATGGGTGAAGGGGGTCAAAAGGTAAAAAGAAAAAAAACTGAAAGAAACGTGGAGAGGTAGAAAGGCAGGAAAATGTAATGCTATGACATTTACTAGATATGTAACCTCTGGCAAGACTTCCCCAATTCTGTTTTCTCATCTACAAAATATGTCTGTAACACAAAATGCAGCTCTTATCTCTCAAAGCAGCTAACATCATCGATATCATTATACATGTTCTGACCCAGCCTGGAATAGAAATGAACCACCCAACCTTATGCTCAGAGATGGTATGGTATCTCTGCTCTAGCAGAGTTTACTGCAGTGTGAACAACTGCCAGCCCTGTAAGCCACACATCGTTAACTTGGGGTCAGGAAGAGAGTGGCCATGGAATTTTCTGTTACTTTTTCACTGTTTTTACCTCACATAATAAACACACCGACTCATTTCACCAAAAAAAAAAAAAAAAAAAAAAAGAAGAAGAAGAAGAAGAAGAATTAGAAAGGTAAATAGTTCACATCAAGAAAGCATTTTATACTAAACACTTTAGGAAATGAAACAGAGCTTCATGTCGCTCCCACATTCTCCTACGGAAATACTTCCATGTGGCAGCCTGTATTTAAGTCCTACTTAGTGTTTTTTCAGAAAGAATACCTGTGTGCTTCACTCACTAGAAGTAATAATTAAGAAGTAGTGACTACTGAGATTAAGTAATCCCTGGATCTTCACCATTTTCCTTTAGTCCAATCTTTCCACTGGATGGGTGCTGCTATGATGACATGGAGCTGGCATTCAGTAATTGGAAAACCATCAAGCTTACAAGTCACCACGTGTTTTGGTGTTAGCTTTTGTTAGTAGCTTCACAGCTACTTCTTGAAGTGCTACTTCCTTCTTCTCCACTGAAATTACTTACGGCTCCAATCCAGCTTTCCACTAGATGTTCACACAAAAACAGTGTTCATTCAACTGCATTTTTACAGCCAAGTTTTTACAGTTTTTCATAAGAGAGCCTGAATTAAAGCTAAAACATCCTTAACTCAGCTATTTTTAAGAGATAATGCACTATCATCACATAAGTCACAACACGATACCACATTAATCAACATTACACTAACCTCTCAGAAGTGTGCTGTTCCCATGACAGTCTAATATGACCTGAAGGCAGATCTTTTGATAATAAAGATGGAATGCACTGACAAAATCCATCCATAAACCAGAAGGTACAAGAAGTGTGTGAACTCCTTTACAACAGCCAGAAGGACTTCTCAGTGCAAACTTGTTGAGGGCACTGCAGATGGAGTATTAAGGACACACGGTATTCTCTAACATACTCTTTATATACTCTCCATTTTCTTACTAACAGTCAAAAGAAATGGCCTCAGTACAAAAAGTGAGGAATAAAATTTTGCCTGGATAATTGATATCAGCCCAATAAGCTATTTGTTACTGATCTCAAGGAGCTAAAGGTTTTGAAAAATTATGTAGGGAAAACATATAGCTATCCCCTTCAGACTGTAATAAAAATAAAACTTTTATTTTATTTTTTTAATTTTAAATTTTTAATTTTTTTGAGGAAGATTAGCCCTAAACTAACATCCACTGCCAATCCTCCTCTTTTTTTGCTGAGGAAGACTGACCCTGAGCTAACATGCATGCCCATCTTCCTCTACTTTACATGTGGGATACCTTGCACAGCATGGCTTGATAAACAGCACGTAGGTCTGCACCCAGGATCCTAATTGGTGAACCCAGGGCCGCTGAAGTGGAGTGTGTGAACTTAACCGCTGTGCCACCGGGCTGGCCCCCAAAATATAGCTTTTGCATGAAAAAAAAAATTTGATATTCCATAGAAAAGTCTGTGCTTTCAATAATACAGTTATCTGCCAATATGGGATATTTTAAAGATACACAGCCCACTAAGACACCAACGTTGTTAAAAACAAGAAGTTGAGAGACTACAGGTTTTAGTTACTATAAATCATTTTTTTGCATATTTTGCATATTTTAACATTTCTAAAATCAGGATGGGTCTTGAAAGTTAAGGCATTCATAGTTTTAATGGCAGCTTGCTATCTAAAATAATGGTATATTTGATAATTGATGGTATCTTAGAATCCATGAAATATAAGCCTTCACTGTAAATTAACTCCAGTTTTTTCAATTTCAAACCTTTTTCCCGGATTACTCTGCTGTTGAAGCAGTGCTACATTGTCTCATCACTACTGTTCAAGTGGGACTATTAAATGCCACTCATTTGTTTTTCCTTAATGTCTTTCTTTTTCTTAAGGGAAGTATATGGAAATGTCTGTTTGGCAACACTACAATCACGCGACGAGGCTTGGAATTCTCTCATAATTCTAGTCTCTCTTCCTTTGATGTATATGCTCTATGCAGAATATGTGAAGGAACATGGTATTTAAGTGTTGCTTACCTTTGCTAAAGTGGAGCAGTCTTCTTTATTTTGGTTGCTATTATTTAATGCAGATTAGAATTAACTACATTTTTGGCAAATTGTTTCTGAGAAACTTTACTGGAAAACATTGATAATCTAATTGGCAAACCAAAGTAAGTATGTGGTCAACTAAATCATTAAGTTCTGTAGATATAGTCTAATATTAAAGTATGACTTTCCTTGTGCATTTAGTATATTAGACCTAAACTCAGAACTTACTCTTTTTACTCTTGTTAAATGACATGTTGATAGATTTAACCTATTATTCTAGCTTGTCATTAATTTGTTTATACTTAAACTTTTTCAAACCATGTATCATTTGTTCCAAACACACTGGCCTTTCTGTCCCTTAAGATCCTTTCTTCCTGCGATCGTGTCCTTCATCCTAACAGAATAATTGTCGTAATGGTCATTGCCCAGACATTTCCATTATTAATAAACGGAACCCTATATACTATCAGTTCAAGCTTCTCACTCTCTGACCATCATCTCCTGTCCCCCTAATACCACAGCTGCAACTGTCATTCCTTTAGGCAGCACTGGTCACAGTCCATCACTCCCTTCTTATTTAAAACTCTCCTTTCTTGGTTTAAGAATACCACACTCTCATAGGTTTTCCTGCTTCCTCTCTGCTACCTCATCTCAAAGTCTTTCCTGGTGTCTTTTAACAGATTCAATTATGGAGGTCTCCACAGCTTAGTACTTAGAATTCATTTCTTTTCCACTCACATTTAACTCCTTTAGCAACGTCATCAAATTACATGGCTTTAAGTATCACCTAGATGTTGATGACGTCCAAAGAGACATCTCTCCTGAACTTAAACTTTTATCACCAACTTCCTACTTGACATCTCCACCTGAATTTACCTAACAGGAATATCAACTTAACACATTCCAAACTAGATTTTTGATATTCCTTCCCTCCTCCCATCTTCTCCTATTTCCATCATTCCCATCTCAGTTAACAGACAAGACAACTTTCATTTAATCAGGCCAAAAATCCTTAGAGTCATTTTTCACCCTACTCTTTCTCTCATAACCACACCTAACCCATCATAAGATCCTATTCACTCCTCCATAAAATTATATTTGGAAGAGGCTAATTAAAACCCCAAAGAAACTCTAATCTACACATATTATAATTGCTAAAATTAAAAAGAGTGAGAAACACAACATGTTACAAGGATACATAGCAACTGGAAATCTCATAAATTGCTGGTAAGAGTATAAATGTTAATACATTTTGAAAAACTGGAAGATTCTTAAAATATTAAATATATACCTATCCTGTGTACCAGCAATTATATGCTTAGTATTTACCCAAGAGAAAGAAAAATATATACCCACAAAAACAATCATACAAGAATGTTTGTAATAGCTTTATTCATAGAAAATACAAATGAAGAATAATCTAAATGTACACCAACAGGAGAATGAATAAACAAATTGTAGTATATCCATGCAATGGAATACTACTCAGCAATAAAAGATAGAACTACTGGTATCCACAGCAATGTAGATGAGTCTCAAAAACATGATGCTGAAAGAAGAAGCCAGACATAAGAGATTACAAAGTGTAGGATCCTACCACACACACACATACACACACACAAAGGAATGGGCCAGATTAATCTATGGAGTAAGAAATCATAACAGTAATTGTTTATGGTGGCATGGAGATTGACAGGAAAGGGGAATGAGGGGCCTTTGCAGCCATGGTAATCATGGTAATCTTCTATAACCAGATTGGGCAGTTGCCTGGATGAGTGTACATATTTGCCAAAGCTCACCCAATTATACAATTAAAATTTGTGAACTACATTGTATGTAAATTTTACCTTAATAATAAGCCAACAAATATCCATAAATTGAGCATAATTACTGCTACCGTCACCTCTTACCTGAATTATTGTAATAGATCTCTGTGCTTCTACAAGCTATTTTTCCTACACTGCTTTCTACCTATTAACCGGAATCATATCCTTTAAAAAACAAGTCACATAACACCTGTGCTTCAAACCCTTCATTGACTCTTCTCTCTCAGAAGTAAAGCCAACATTCCTTCATGATTTACAAGGTTCTGCAAAATCTGGTTCCACCCCATCCCTCTCTGATCTCACATCTAACTAATTCCTTGCTTACTCAGCTCCAGCCACACCTGATGTTGCTTGCTTCAGGCCTTTGAATTTTCCCTCTGCTCTTCCCCCACGTATCTGAATAATATACTCCCTCACCTGTGAAGTCTTCATCACATGTCACCTACTCTTTGCTCTACCTGACAACTATACACAAAATTGTAAACCCTCAGCACTTTCTATCCCACTTCCTTTGCTTTTCCCATAGTACCTATCCCTAATGTGCTATATAGTTTATTTGTTCATTTTGTGGGTTTTGGTAGCTCTTGTCTCACATTTTAGTGTAAAAATTCATGTACGCAATGACCTTTTGCATTTTGTTCACTGCTGTATTCCGTGGCCTAAAATAATGTCTGACACCTAAGAAGTACTCAGTAAAAATGAATTAATGCGTAAGTGAATAAATGAATGGATCTATAAATAGGATCACTCTCCCTCCAATGTGTTCTTCTATTACTTATTAAAATGTTGATGTGGACAGAGCGAAGGGCAGTCATAAAACATAACAGAGAAATTCCTCCAACTTTATCTAGACAGAATAATCAACATTTGCTTTGGATTTATTTGCTAAGCTTAAATCATTCTGCCTTTCCTACAGTACAAAATCAACCCTATAAGTTTTTATCAAAGTAGGATTTTCAGCACAGTATAAAGTCAAAGCATTTATCAATTGCTGTATTGATACTATTAAATGAATTTATCTCAGTATATCTCAGATACAAATTGTAAGTGGTCTCATTTGCCCTTTAATTAAAGCATACTGAAATAATAAATATAGGAATTTCCCCAACAACTACAACAACAAAAAATCATAAACTCTTAAAGAAGAAAGATTTTCTCAGTGTTTTCAACCTCTCCACTCATTCCAGGTTGTCATATGATCAATCCACAGCTATTAAAATCCACCAACTATTCAATCATGTTAACTAATGTCACTGTAATTCTGCACCAGCTTATAGAACAGGGAATTTCAGACGGAAGTTCGATTTAAATAAATCACTTTAACATATTCAAGGAGTACAGCAGTATATTTGTTACTAAAGCTCAAAGAAATATGCCATGTGATAATCATATAACATGTCCTAGTGTCACATATTTCTCCCAGTAGTGAGCTTAATGTGGCTGAGCACATGCAACACCTGGGTTCAAATCCCTGTTCTACCATTTACTAACTGTGGGATCTTGGGCAAGTTATTAACTTTCCTCTGCCTTAGTTTCCTCATTTATAAAACATACATAAAAATAAGACCTTGCCCATAGGCTGTGGAAATGATAAAGTAAGATAACGAATCTCAAGTATTCAACAGAGTTTGCCATTATGACAGATGTAATTGTAAAGGAAGTAATTACGTTTTCTGTCCTTATGAATTCCCCTTGCAATCTGATGACTTGGTTTTACGAAATACTAAAATAAGAAAGTAAAAAATAGAATAAGAAAATAAATAAGAAAACCTTGTACACGTCTAAGTTAAATAACTCTTGATGGGATTGGGTTATACTTGAATTAAATAGTTGGTTGCCAGGGTTGACAGTGAAGAGGTTGGAGTCTGAGTGCCTGAAATCCCTCTTTTCATAAAACATCAGTCTACCTTGAAATACAGAAGTCTTCGTGCCTCTCCAGAGATCAGAGATTCAAGACTCTAGCACGTGTCTCTTTCTGCCCAACTACCTTGGGCTGACTATGAGTCTTGTTTACCCTTCTCTGCTAGCACAATGCTAGACAACCACTGATGCACAGACCTTTGCCCCCACTGGCTTTCCATCACTGTTAATGCAAAGATACTGATGCTGCCATTCTCTCTTTCTAGCCAAACCAGAACTCCGTCTTGCCCCCATGGCTCTATTTGAGCCCCTATACCCACCAAAGTGCAGATCTCTACCTATTAGACCAGGCAAACCTCTGTCAACTGCTCCCGTGCCAAGAGCCCCTCTGAAACGTAAACACTTTCTGCGACCGTGCTAGGATTAAGTAGATTTGCTTGGATTCATATGCAGAAAGTGTGGAAATTTTTTTCTTGCTCACACACTTAGACCTATCTCGGTGGTTGTACCTGTGGCCACACAAGCTATACCATCCTGCTGACAAGGTCAGAACTCTTTCTTTCCAGAGAATGTTCCCCCATCTGCAACCCTGCTTTTTTCACAGTACTTCACAACCACAGTGCATCAGATATGTTTGTATATAACAAACTCCAACTGTGGATAGAAGTCAAGTCTCCTTCACTGCCAGAGGGGTCTCACTCTCCAGGTGAATCAGTGCATCTAAATGGATTTTGAGGAGAGACTGTTGCTTTACCCTACACACTAGCCGCGCATGTCATAGCTCAGGCCAGCGGGTATCCCGTTACAACAGAAAAACTGCTAGTGGTATCCCTCGGCTATTGTAGATTAATGCTGTGCAGTAATTATAAAACTGAGCAAAGATAAGAAATAATCTCATTTACAACAAAATTAATTTCTTGGGTTAATCATTAGTATGAGCCCTATAGTTATTCACGAATCTCCAATACTATATTTTCTTCCATGTATTTCAGAAGCTTTTCAAAAGAGTCCAAGTAAATTTTATTTTTCTTAACATTAATGCAATATATATGGATATTACATCCAATATATGTACATTACACCCATATATGCATATACATGAATTGTGGAAATTTAAAACCTGTGTATAAATCCTAAAGAAGAAATTATAAAATATCCATAATTTCCTAATCCATATATTATCACTAGAAAAGATTTTTCATTCTTAACTTGAAATGAAAAATTATAGAAACATAAAAACATGCCATTCTTGATGAGGAAAAACATTAAAATGAGCATTTCATTTTAACTTTTAGGACACCAGTATATCATTATCTTCAACAATCTTGGCAACACAAAGAGAGAGCTTCTCTGAAAACTTCAGGCCATTTGAAATGAGCATATCAGAGTTCAAGCTGAATTCAAATTTTTTTCCATGAAGATAATCAATCCAAAACTTAGGCAAGAGAAAAAAAAGGATATACATTAGAATGAGAAGCATTCCTTCACTGCTTCATATTACTGCATCTGAAGAAAAGAGGGGAGTGAAAAGGAAAACCACAAAGTTCAGATTTTTTAAAAAAATCATCATATGACTAAAAAAGGAGAAAATGGCTTAGGTCACTTCTACTTTATTATTCCATTATTTACCATTTTAAAAATAAGGAAACATTTTTATGCCTCACTGTCAACAAATGCTTGTTTTACGATGTAATATAATGATTTCACTAATTCTAAAATTATACCATTTAATAGTTGCCATTCAAATAAATTCAGTCATTATTAGAAAAATAATGCCGTGAATGACAGGGTAAAACATTCTTTAGCTCTATAATATCTGTCACCAGATAGTTCTAATGAGCTTATATTACTAAAGATACTATAGTAAAATGCTGTGAAGTGTTAAATTAATAGACCCTACAAGACAATGCAGACATAGGTTTTCATACTGCACAGGACAGCGATGTAGCTCACTCTTTCATTGGTTTTCTGGAAAAGGGAATATGAATACATACAAACTCTTCAAAATAAATCTCATATGTTGGTAATATTTAAAAAAAGTCCTTTTATTTGGATTCACAGTATATTTTTCATGTAATCAAATTGCTGTGTAGATTATATTACATGACATTACTCAAAGTGGGACTGGAAGCAAAGTCTGGCTTCCTCTCATTTCAGTCTATCTAGATACCTGAATAAGTTCTGTTCTATACAGGAGCAATTTTTTTTTTCTTTCTTTTTGAGGAAGATTAGCCCTGAGCTAACATCTGCCAATCCTCCTCTTTTTTCTGAGGAAGACTGGCCCTGAGCTAACATCCATGCCCATCTTCCTCCACTTTATATGTCGGACGCCTACCACAGCATAGCTTGCCACGTGGTGCCATGTCTGCACCCAGGATCCGAACCGGCAAAACCCCAAGCCGCCAAAGTGGAACATGCGCACTTAACCACTGCACCACCAGGCCGGCCCCAAAGGAGCGATTTTGACCACAAACACTTTACAGCATTTTTATTTTACAGCTAAATAACCTAGTAATCATCATTTGTTCAAGTCATACAGAAATTTATACAGTTTTAGGATCAAAACTTTCAGTTCACTGATTTCCAAACTACTGTTTTCTGAGTACAATGTCACACACTTAATAATGGTTCTCAGGCAATGTGCAGAATTCTTCAGATAACTGATGGACAAAAAAACATGGAGGTTTTGATCACAACTAGGCCTAGTACTGTGTTAGGGCTCTCACAAGAAAAACAAACGCAACAGGACAGTCCTCCCTCCCAATGTTCTAGGAAAACAAGAGTTACATATTTGAAACAATGAAAGACTATTAAGCAAGGACTGTTTAAATGTTCAATTACATTTTTCCAGTTGCATTACAGGATTTTTTAAAAGGAAGCAATCGATTGATGTGGAAGAGTTCTAAAAGGCTCTTTGAAGAAGCACAATACACTCACAAAAGAGGACAGGCTTCGGGGAATTCTGTGCACAGTCACACGCTTCATTTGAGCATCACTGTCGATCAATACAGAAACATACACCCACCAACGCACATCAGAAGTGCCTTGTGTTGTAATCACAATCTTCCCTCTTGGGGTATCCTGTCACCGCTCACCCGGAGAGTCAGCCCACCTCCAGACTGTGTCTGCTTCAGCACCTCACCTTCATTTTCCTTTGGATCAAATCATTCCCAGTTTCCAAGAAAGGCTAACACCTCCTGCACCCCTCCACATCCAAACTCCTGGCCCTCATTTCTGATGGAAACTGGAGCCTGGAATGGAGTTAGATTTCCAGATCCAGGCCTGAGGTGCTCAGCCACAGTGACTGGCACCAAGCTTAGGCCTAGGCTTCTCCATGGCCAGCTGAGGCTAAGGTGACCCAGATGGCCTGCACCACCGAAATGGCAGCCCTCCTCCACACCACGTTGTGTTTTCCTGACCCTGTACCTGAGCAGCTCCACTCCCCAGGTTCTGAGGGCTCGCTTCCTTCTCCATTCCATCCACTACCTCCTCTCAGGTGAGAGTCTGCCTGGCACACGCCAATTTCTTCCTTGAAGTTGGATCCTGTGGAAAAATTGTCAAATCTCCTAGAAAAAGTCCTATCACCTGCCCAGATCCTGAGTGCCTAGCTGAACTTGAATACTCTCCTTGTTTACTTCAATGTCTTGGTACTGACAGCTTCCGGAACAGGGACTCAGTAAGTTTTGCTCTACAGAACCTGTACCAAGACTGCCTGGTGGCCAAATGCTCTTCCTTCAGTCCTTGCCCTGCCTTGCAAGTACGTTTCTTCTCTGCTTATTTGTCCACATTTGGGACCTGTGCTTGAGGGCTCACCAGGCCTTAAACCCACGGCTGCTTGACTCACCCTAAATTGGTCACTGACTTTTTGATACACGAACCCGTCACTGTAGCACTCAGTAAGTTATTGGCGAGAACACTGAGTTACATCTTGGCTTACACCCCATCCCAAGTGCTCTCATTTCATGATGCTCATACACATTTTAGCTATCTCACAACAAACTGAAAGGCAGGTTGGTTCTTAGTCCCAATAGAGTGAAGTAGAGAGAACAAACTACTCTGTCAAGAAGCATAACAAGAAATTAATAGAAATGATGACTCCTGACATTCTGTGCTCAGCAATGGTCTAGCTAATTGGATGTTTCTGATTTCCTGGAGGATTTACTCTTAGAGCTATTATCCCTAAATGATAGTCTTTCCTCCTGCCAGCTTGCTGCCTAAAGCAGAATGGTCACCGACACATCCTGGCGGGGTCTACGCTGGAGGCCAGATTCTCCCAGCACTTTTCCTCAGGCATCTGGCAGGTTTTCAGAGATCACCAACTTTCAGGACAAACCATCATTTTCTTTTTTTTTCCAGACTCCAGAGGGCTGCATTAGTCCTGCATACTTTAATGTCTAAGTGGCCATCTTAGGGGGCCTAAAATGTCAAACCTTAAAGTCTCTTAGATCAGTTCTCTCACACGTTGGCACTGTCTACTCACTGCTTTTGAAATACTACATATGGATTTACTATGCATTTTTTTGGGTACTACACAATGAATGGATGACATCAGGATAGATCATTATATCAATGGGGGAAAACATTGATAAAATATGAGCAATCCTACTACACCAGTAAATATATCACCTACGGCAGAATAATTCATTCAGATAAAACCTTGTCATCTTCTTTCCATATTTTGTCCCCATCCTAAATTTCAAGAAGACAACCAGCCTCTTTGTGCTCCCTTGCCTCAGGGAAGGTTTGTGACACGGGGCAGGAAGCAGAAGTTGTAATCAATATGTCAGAGAATAGTGAGTGTGTGTGTGTTTGTGTGTGTGTGCACGTGCATGGTGGGGGGATGGTGTTGGTCAGGGCAGTTAGGGGAAAGATTCTATAAGACAAAGGAGGGGCCAGAAGTCCAGGGACCCCATAACTATCAGAAGCCCGCAGCTCAATTTACTGGTTCCTTCTAAAAAAGCAGAACTGCCTACTTTAAATTGTCACGTTGTGACATCAACATCCATGCAGCAACAACAGATTTTTATTTATACTTTTTGGGATTAGCACATGAGGTAAAGGCATGAGAGAAAACCTCTTCTTTCATATTAACATTGATACAATCACATCTTAAAAAGAGTCATGTCTGAATTACAGATTGAGATTAATATTCACATAAACTATTCTATTTGCTGCTGAAGATGTTGCCATTTGAAGATGTTGTCAAATATGTGTCTGTTGAGTCTTTATAAACACTAGGTACTAAATAAATGTTTGTTAAATTCAATATATATCAATGATAGGAATTACACATATATGTTTGGAAGGCAAAAGTAAATTTTATATATCTGTATCTACTTTTTAAACACGATAAAACTAATTTTTTTCTAAAGAATAGTATCTCCCAAACCATCTTCCTTCTACATAAACTTCATTAATAGTGCTCTTTTTAGAATTAAATTACTTTCTAACTTCATTACTTGTCTTGCACACACTCAAAAATCTGCTAATTCAAGGGAAGCACTCAAGCATCCCTTTATGTCTCAAGGATCAGGAAATCTTATGAGAAACAATAAGTGGCTTTGTCAGGTAGTGAATGAGGAAGAAATTTCTGCAATAAGGAATAAACCCTGTTCAATTTTAACATGTAAAAGAACATTTCTTTAACTTGCTCTTGATTTAAAATCCAATCACAAGAACGACGGTCTTTAAAAATTAAGATGTCTCTTCTAGAAGACGATCAGTATCTTAGAAGGCACCAATCCTGGTAGTAATTGATCTTTTAACCCAATGGAAATTCAAATCAGAACAAACAAGACAGAAAGAATCCAGTGAAGTGTAGTTTCCATACGAAGGCTTTAACCCAGTTTTTCAGCCTCAGCACTACTGACATATTGGGTTGGATAATTCTTTGTTGTCATGGCCTATAATGTGCATTATAGGATGTTCAGCAGCATCCCTGGGATTTACCCACTAGAGGCCAGTAGCATCTCCCCTCCCTTTTTCCCCCTCCTCCCACACATTGTGACAGTCAATAATGTTTCCAGACACTGTCAAATGTCTCCTGGGAGGCAAAATTCCTGCCCCACCCTTCACCCCACCCCTATCTCATTCCCTTCTAGCTAGTTTCTCAGTGGCATTACCTCCATATAGCTGTTTATTGGGCAAGAAAGGATTTGACTTTTAATGCTTATAAAAATAAGAAGGTGCAAAGACTGAATAATGTCTTTATATTGGTATCTAAAACTAAAAAATGTGTCAAATCCAATCAATGGATGCTTTTTGAGTTCTTCCCATCTAGGGAGAGTATAATTTGGTGATTAAAGGAATGCCTGTGCTTTGGGGGTCAGAAAACCTAAATTCAAATTTCATCTTTAACATTTAGAAGCTGTGTAGTCGTGACTAAGTTGCTTAAATTCCTGACATCTCTAGTCTTCATATTAGAAAGGCAGATAACAATAATATTTCTATTTCACATTATTATAAGAATTAAATGGGATAACATCCCTAAAGGCCATGCTATATATTAGATAATCAATTAATTATCTTATGCTTATAATCATAAAAGTATAAAAATATCACTTATTGTATATGTGTTCTGTTTTTTATTTGAAATAGCATATTTTTTCTTCTAGCTTTTTAAAATTTTTTTGAGAATGATTAGCCCTGAGCTAACTAACATCTGCCACCAATCCTCCTCTTTTTGCTGAGGAAGACTGGCCCTGAGCTAACATTCATGCCCATCTTCCTCTACTTTATATGTGGGGTGCTGCCACAGCATGGCCTGAGAAGCAGTGCATAGGGCCACACCCAGGATCCAAACTGGTGAACCCCAGGGCCACCAAAGTGGAACATGCAAACTTAACCAATGTACCACCAGGCTGGCCCCTCTTCTAGCTTTTTAATAACTAAACTAGGAGTATATTATTTGGAATATCCTTTAAACTGAAAATGACATTTATTTCATGTTGCTTTTATGGTAAAACAAGGCATAACTTTAGCAGTTTCATCTTTCATCAAAAAGAATCTGGTTTGTTTCATAAGCCAGCAAGAGAAAGATAATCTGTGTATGACTCCACTCATATGAGGAATTTAAAACTATGGACCAAGAACAGTTTAGTGGATACCAGGGGAAAGGTGGGGTGGGGGGTGGGCAGAAAGGGTGAAGTGGTGCACCTACAACATGACTGACAAACATTAACGTACAATTGAAATTTCACAAGATTGTAACCTATCAATAACTCAATGAAAAAAAAAAAAGAATCTGGTTTATTTCAAACACAGTAATTAACGGGGAAACATTCTATTTTTTTTCTGTTGACACGACTTCTTTAACTGCACTAAAGAATTAATTGGATTGCCATTTCTTACAAAACCATCCTGAAATCCAGTCCTAAGCAGTTGTTTAACACCAATGAAACACATATTATTAACTAGATATTGAATGTGATATATCACTCAGTATTATACTCCAACGGGAATCACATAGGGCACACTCTATTTTGTCTACAACAGTTGAACCTGTTGAGGCATTCCTCACATATGAGAAATTCAAATAAGGCATGATCCTGTCCTCAAGAAGCTTACACTTATTACATACTAAGTAACGTGGAAACTTATGCTTTGCAATTCTTTATTTGCATCACAAAAATGATACTCTAATAAATGCATATTATCAGGAAGCAATTAACCAAAGTAGAAACAATATAGATAACACAGTCATCCTGTCCAGGATACATGATCTTCTCACGTGGCTAAAACATTCCTTTCTCCTTTCACCAGGCTAACATGCTCCAGATCCCCTTGGTCTCATCCTTTGCAAGGATTCATGGACCTAGCCAAATCATTCCTCTCTCACAGGTGACTAACCCAGGAAAAATATGATAGCATAGTCCATCCCTCAGCCAGATTGAGATCCTGTCAAGTAATATCCAAGGTATTAGGACTCAGCTTCACTATTAGCTTTGCAGGATACTCTTCCCTGACCTTGCCAACCAGACCAGGTTAGTTCCTTCTGCAGTAAGGTTTCTTTCACGCTACAATTTTCCTGTGGAAACTTTGCACAAATGAAATATAATATGCTAATATTCTAAAAATTAGTGCCCAAAGCCTAAGGCTATGGCCAATTCATGGGTCAGCATTTCCATGTGTAGGATTATCGACTTCTCATTTATTCTGAAGTTTAGCCAGGCTGTTGGCCTCATCACTGCCCACAGTTCTGCTTTAAGGAAATACACTTGCTACCTGCACACAGATAACAACTGAGCAATCAGGTCACTTATGAATAAAAAACGCCAGCAAATAGCAGAAATGATAGGCTAGTTTTTATCTACTAGGACAATCTAACTTGGAAAATGCTCTAGTTTGCCACCTAAAAATGAAATTTACATTTATTTCAGTTTGAGTTAAATTACTACTTACATTCTAGAAGAAAAGCTAAAGATAACTTTACTGAAATTTCTTGTGTTAACCTTGATCTTGATCTCAAGTATAATTAATTATCAGTAACAAAACATGCTTTTTTATTAGTTGTTCTGTCAGGGAGTTCATCTATTTTCCTAAATAATATTCAGCTCAAGAAACATTTTTTGAAACTAAATATGAGTAAAAAACTGCTCTGGGTGCTGGGCTAAAAAGCCTAGTGAAGAAAACAAACACATAATAATAGATCATTTTAATATTATGTAAAATGTAAAGGACAAAAAAAGGTATCTACAGCCTAGTCTGCAGTTCAGTGAAGGATTCCTGGGGAAGACGAACATGGAGTAAGCCTTAAAAGATGAGGAAGAATTTTTCAAAAGATAAGAAGGATTTTCAGAAATAATATGATCAAAGTTGTAGAACAGGATGGTATTTAACTGTAAGTAAAAATGATTTAGAATTAGGAGAGCTGAAATGTGAGGAGTGAGGATCCCAGAACAGTGGTTTATAGAGCCATTCATGGACTTGTTCATTAAAACATCAAAGCAGCATGCTTTCCAGATGTGTATCACTTTGAGAAGTAACTTTTCCAATTAGGCCACAGAAGGACCAGATGGATTTCAACAAGCTAGTGGAAGCGAAGGAAATGGCTACTCTTTGACAATTCCATTTGATTGATAATATTAGGCCATTGTGTACAATATTTTGGAGAATATCACATTATAGGAAATGCAAAGAAAATCCTGGAATTGTAATATTTCACCTCAGTTCTCGCAATCAAAAAGAGTAGCAAATAGATGCCGTAATTACTTATTCATGAGAAAACTACTATTCACTTCATTAGATCAATGTTTCCTTGTTCCCAGGTTTTCCTACGGTCTTGCTTTCCACTCTTTGCTCCTTGCTCACAGAAGAATAATTTTCCTGATCTTCCTAGGTTAATAAGATATTCTCTCAAATCAGTCACAGCAAAGACATCCCTGGGCCCAGAGATACACACATATACACTATCACCTGCATGCACGGCTACAAAGACAATGCAACTTTAGATTCTGATTTCCAACAATTATCCCAGTTGTTATAATAGTATATTTAACAGTACCCAGGGGAATGAGTTAGGTTGATGTTTACTGCAAACCAGCTTGTTGAAAAATATGATCACTTCATATTGTATTACAAAGCAATAAAATAAAAAGGAGGCCCCAGGGAGATATCTAATGTATATTCATAGAGTTTATCTTATAGGGGTTGTATACTTATTAAGGTAAGTGGAATATAGTACGAGAAAAATTCTAGGCCTGGTATTTCCATCAAAATTATGTAGAATATGAAATACATTTGAGTATAACATGAATACATATCATATTAAAGTTAGGCTGCAAAGAAGAACAAAATCCACATTCTGTTTAAATTATTCTATATATGTATACTTTTGAAATGTGGTATATATAGATGTTTACAATAATATACTAACATTTCATTAAAAGTAAATACATGTAAGCCATGTATAAATTTTTAGGTGAGAACTCTAAGCCTTATATGGATTCAGAACACATCACAAGATTCTATGTATGTAGGTCTCCTGCTCCGCTGTGACCTGAATAGGTCTTATTCACAAGTGTATGCTTGAAACAAGAAAAACTGCCAATATTTGTAGCATTAGATGAAATGAATTATGTCAGTCTGAACATTATCTAAATAGGTTAAAAAGTTCAAAAGCATCTAGCCACCATGTTTGTTTACTCTATCATGACTCAGTTATTCATGGAACTGTTGGGTTAACATGACATCATCTAGGTCAGTCATTTTTCAACCACACTGATCACCTAAGAGTACTTCTGAAGAAGAATCTCTAACTTCTTCACCACACTTGTTATGATAATGCTACTGCTATCAGCTGAATGCTTGTGTCCCCCTAAAATTCATATGTCGAAGCCCTGATCACCAATGTGATGGGATTCTGAAGTGGGGCCTTTGGAAGGTAACTGTGTTTGAATGAGGTCTTGAGGGCGGAGTCCCCATGATGGGACTGGTGTCGCTATAACGGGATGAAGGGACCAGAGGGCTCGCTCCCTCGCTCACTCTCTCTCCACAATGTGAGGGTACAGCAAGAAAGTAGCTGTCCATAAATCAAAAAGAGGGCCCCTACTAAGAACCTGACCATGCTGGTCCTCTGATCTCAGACTTCCAGGCTCCTTCTGTGAGAAATAAATGTTTGTTGTTAAGACACCCAGTCTATGGTATTCTGTTATAGCAGCCTGAACCGACTAGGACAACTCTTAAGTAGGTTTTTTAATGTCTCAATTTTTCAGAGAAGTAAATTGAAACTTAAGGAAGTGAAGCACCCCAGTCATACTTGCACAGACAATAAGCGGAGACAAGAGTCTGGAACTCAATAATCCTAACTATATGTAACAAAAAGTAAATCTCAAATCTTTCATAAACATATGGATCACAATTTTATAACAAGTAAGGAAGATTGGCATGTTATAGAGGAATGAGGTGGTTCCTCTAGTGAAGGATGTAAAAAGGTATAAGAATTTGACCTAGGGCTGTTTTATTCCAGAAACTGAGCTCCTAACTGCCTCACTATGTAAACCACATTGACATAGACTGGCATGGGGGACATCATCAGGCAGTGAGTCCTTTGAGTTATGGTGCCCAAAGAACTGAAGGCCAAATGACAGAAAGCATGAGACGTTCAACTATGTGATCGGAAACCAGTCCCAGTAGTTCCTGCCCAATAAAAACTGAAAATCTCAGAAAGCTCTCAAAGCTGATCTGTGATCTTTTTAACCCTTCTGCTCTCATTTTTAGTCTTCATAAAAAAAAAAAAAACACAAAGAAAAACATCTAAAGTGTAGAGTTTGTAGATTTCTTATCCTGTGATTGTCCTAGGCACTAACGCAAAGACAGAAGGTCTGGGGAGTAAGAAACATCAAAGACACAATTACTGGGTCAATCTTTCACATCAAATATCAACTTAAAAATGTTCCAGAATTGGGATCAGAAATAAGAGAGATTGAAAGGAGATATAAGATAAGGCTGTGGTCCTCAATTTTAATCTATATGAGGGAATGGACCTTAAGTATATGAAACCACTAGAGAATAAGTCTCTAGTTCTTAGACAGAGTGTTCAGTGGCAGAGAGTTAGTAGAAATAAGAAGTACTGTAAATATTCACAAGAGGAGAAGATAAATACTTCTTAAAGCCACGTTGGTATTGGGTGCCACATGACAGACTTGCATCATTGTTTTTCTGGGATGGACTGAGATCATCGAGACTTCTGTCCAGACAGCGTAAAGCATGAGAAAGACAACAGCTCAGTTCCATGTATCAAATGACTTGCATGTCAGTTAAAGTCAGGCCCTTAAAATCACATAAACATTGATTTTTATATTTAAATTCCTTTCTTTAAGATAAGAAACATCTCACAAAAACAGATGATGCTGAAAACAATCCTTTTCCTTGATGTCCTTTCCTGTTGATATGGTCCATGAGATGCATTATTCGATGGAGCAGGAATGAGGCTGCAGGTGTGAGGCTGCAGGTGTTCTCATCTTAATAGCTATAGGAGTCTCCTTTATAGAGTTTTACATGGCCCTATTCTTTAGGGTGCTTATAGATTAAAAGAAATAATAAATTCAATATTCTCATTTATAAATTTTGCTAGAACCATGAATTTTGTGTGAAATTTCATTTATTAAAACTCATATATTAGGTACATCAAAGTATACATATTTTTGAGTCTTGGAGAAATAAAGATGCTATCTTCTCCTCACTGTCTATTTAAAGGATTACTCTAAAAATATCTGTGAATATGTTAATAATAATAACTAACATTTGTTGAAGGCTGACTATGTACTAGGTGTTACTTTAGTTGCGTTACCACATGTTTATTTAACCCTCAACACAATCTTATGAGGTAGAGGTTAAGCATCTTGCTCAAGGTTACATAGCTAGTAGGTAGTGGATCCTGGACAGGAACCCAGCTAGTGTGGCTTTAGAGCTCACACTCTCACACTATCATATTTACCCCAATTCTCTTGGTAGCATCATTACAACAATAAGCAGCTCATCTGAAGGTGGATAAGGATCAGATTCCTCTTGACCTGGACTGTACATGTATTTTTCTATCTTATATTTATCCATGTTTCCATAGACACATATAGCAAAGCAAACTTGAATTTTTAGATTTGAGGGAGGAGGAATTCAATGGTTTAAAAAAATGCCCAGAGGGAATCATGCAGCTAAAATGTGCACAACATTTATAACATTTAAACAGATGAGAATTAGGGACTATAAGACTTTAAAATTCATACTGGCAGGAAGCCGCAAGCAGTGAGGATAAAAGAAAACAAAATGATGCAAGTTTAAGTGGATTAAATAGACAGAAGAATCAGTGGGGGGTGGGGGAGGATCTTTAATCAAGCTGCTGTGCTGAAGACAATAGAGGCTGATGATGTGGAAATGGTTAATAGTTTATCTACTCAGATCAGCCCTATTCAGGTGATTATTTCAGTTCTTCTAGTTCTTGATAACTCACGCTGGTAAGCCAAGAATATGCAGACTCCCAGGACTGAGATGAACTCCACATGCAGGAAGAATTTCATTTAAATAGGCTGACAATTTGAGAGCTAAAAAGGAATTTATGCACCATCCAACCCTATCAGGAAAAAAAGTGAGACCAAAAGAGGTTAATTAAGCTTATTCAAGGTCACTCGAAAGTTGATTAATGTAAGCTTGAGTAAGATAGTTATATAGTGGCAGTCTAGAGTGAAATTAAAAAAAAAATCTAACGTAGTGTTCCATAAAGAAAAGGACTACAGAAAAAATCTCCTTAATATTACCTTTAAATCCTTTTGAAATCAGCAGCAAAGATAAAAGATGTTAAATTATAATGATCATTAAAAATACTTTTACAGAAAATTTTTCCTTATATATTTTCTAAACTCTGATGGTCTCTGCATGTTCTCATTATATCTGGAGATGAAACCAACCACAAAGAAGTTCTTCTCAGTTTCTCACACCATGGGCAAGACATAAAATATAAAATATGGGCAATCAGAATTTTAAGCTTTTAAATGCAATTTTGACTCCTTCAAAAGTACTTGGAGTGAAAGGGCATATGGCGTACAGACATGAAGAAGACTAAAGGATTTTAAAAGCCAAAGAGTGAAATTTAAAATTAAAATGCAAAGATGTGAAGAGTGTTAGGTGGAAGGGAATAAAATGCCCTGAATGAGTTTGCATGTGAGATTGTTGAATGAAGCAGAAAGTCAAGGTGAGAAGGAATGGAAGATTTGGCTATGATATGGGAAAGAAAGAATAAAGGGATGGAAATGCAAAAGGTAGAAAAGATGGACTTCAAAGCACCAGAAAAAGGGAACCACTGAAATAAGCATCGTGATGTAAACATTATTTGTGAGAGGCAGCAGCCTGATATTAAATGGACCACCCAAGTGAGAAGAGAGCCCAAGTATGGAGAAAACGATGCTTCAGCCAGTCCTATTCTGTAAGGAGAGCAGCTGACGGGCTTGCAGTAAATGATTCAGAATTTGATAATGATATTCGATTCCAAACATTCAGCCAATTTGTGGGAAAAAATATTATTTTCAGATTCCCCATTGTCTTTGACGGAAAACCAATGTTTGGAGACTATATCCATATGAAACTCAGTTTTCTCATTATCTGTATATAGGTAGCTCTACCAATGGTTATATTTTACTTTCTCAAATCCCATCTCTTTGACTTACACATTCACATTGTTTGATATAAACATATGGATATAAGCATATGGATAAGTTATAATATGCCAATAAAAGAAAAGTCTTGCCATCAAATCTTATGTTGTCCAAGTAGAAAGTCAAGTGTTTATGCCTGCTGCTTTCATAATCTTCCTAATTTATAGCCTTGGGTTGCCACTTTGGCCTGGTGGATGATAATGTGGTCTCAATCTTTCATGTAGCATACAGCTTTCCCAGACCTCACAATGCTTTACTTACAATCCATTTAATGCCTATTTCACATTCAATTTGTTAGTCTTTTTACTTTGAGTCTTGCTCACATAGGCCATATCAACAGCCATCGTAATGTGCTATACTCATTTCCAATTCAAAACTGTATTTAAAATGTAATAGGCTATTAAGTTGTTATGACTTAGATTTAAAGGAGTGTGCAATTGGAAGAACTTATGGATGTTTATCTGCTAATATAATGGTTTATAGCTACCATTTATTTATAGCTTGGTACACGCCAGGTATAGTGTTATAGGTCTTATGTTCATTAGTCTTATGTTCATTATCTTACTTAATTCTTCAACTAACTCTATGAGGTATATATTGTTATTATTTATATCTTATAGGTAAATACACTGAATAATTATTATAGTTCAGCAAGTAATATGAGCAGGCAATATGCTGAGCACATTATGAGTGTTCCGTGACTTAATCTTGACAAAAAAGCCTGAGATAGGATGTATCTTTATCCTGGTTTCACTGACATTAAGAGAATTAAGTAAGTTGCATAGTTAATAAGTGCCAGGTCCTGGCTCAAGGAAGTTAAGTGACTTTCTGAATATACAACTGAGCTTAGATTGAAAAAGATGCATGCTGACTTGGAGGCTCTGGTCTCAACCACTAGAGCAATTGTCACTTAATCTGACTCCTGCCTCCAGATGGACAATTTTCACACCATCCAGAAGAGAGTGAAAGCTTCATTATTAATTTATTCAAGAGGTGTTATAACTTCCTATAACTATCATCCAATTACATGAAAATTATTATTTTCTTTTTTAAGGTTTTATTTTTCCTTTTTCTCCCCAAAGCCCCTCTGGTCATAGTTGTGTATTTTTAGTTGTGCGTCCTTCTAGCTGTGGCATGTGGGACGGCGCCTCAGCATGGCTCGAGGAGTGGTGCCATGTCCACACCCAGGATCCGAATGGGCGAAACCCTGGGCCACGAAATCAGAGCACGAGAACTTAACCACTCGGCCACGGGGCCAGCCCCTACATCAAAATTATTTTAGTCAGAAAGTTTATACCTCACCGCACGCACATGCTAACTGTTTCCTGTTAGGATATAATACCCTGAAGTCACTTTCTTTTATATTAGAGGTCATCTGACCTCTTTCTGTGTCCTTATACCAAAACTTTGACTTCAACCAGAAGTTCTAAAACAAGTTATGTTTAGAAGAGCTGAAGGTACATGCAAAATATTTATAAGTGTCTCAGAACAAGATTACTAAAGCATTCTTAGAAGACGTGGCAAACTTGGAACGTCTCAATTCAACAATCATTCTGTATTTGCAAAGCATCTATTAAATGCTGGTTAGTACTGTGAATACCAGGGATATAAATACAGTCTCTGAACTCACGAAAATCAATATTGAGATGGGGGAAGAAAGACGTAATGGTGTATACATATGTGACTACCTATAATACAGTCTCTAGATGTACAATAGCAAGCTGGTTAAGAGGGACGAGTCTGAAAGCAAGTTCTTGGGTTTGAATGATGATCAACTACTTTACCAGCTGGATAAGACTGAGAAACTTACATAAACTCTATGTAATTCAGATTTCGAATCCATAAAAAGAAGATAAAAGCATTTACTGCATTAGGTGATACTGAAAATTAGCCAAGATAACACTAGTGGCTGATAATTAGTATATAGGTATATGTGTTATTTATTATCATGGAATGTGCTAAACGTGTATGAATAAAGTCATACAGAAACCCAGACAAATGGCCAATCTATTCTTTCTAGGGGGAAAGGCAGGCAGCTCGTGTTAGGGAATTCTTTGCAGAGTTTTACCTTCATTAATCCTGTGCCTTGATTTGGTTGCATGGAGAAGGGAGCAGGAGTATAAAGAGAGGGGACTACTTAAATAAGAGCATAGAGAAATAGAGATGCATGATCTACTGGTGAAGTGGTGGTGCTCCAATGTGGTGGAGCATAGGGTTTGGATTAAAACGCTAGGGTTACAAAGGTAAATGAAACAAGTGCTAAGAGACAGATTACAAAGACATAGAACAAATTCAAAGAAACAAGACAGCAATGTCTGTCAGCAGGGACCCTCGAATGTCAACTGAATTACTAGATGCTAAACAATTCAAGGGGAAAGTCCACAACTCTCAGGCTCACTCATAGTACTGGCCCTAATTTGCTAGGTAGAATTGTGGTTTGTTCAAATTAAGTTCTCAGTAAATGCTTGTTGAACACAATTGATGAATAAAGCAAAATAAGATAACCACCAACTGATCTAACTTGTTTTGTAGCTCCTGCTGAATATATTCTGTAAGCAACAACTTAGTGATAATAGCTCGCCTTTATTTGATAAATTTTGTCACTAACTTCACAATTCTACAAGAAGTACATAAATTAATACTTTCATTGGATCAACATAGAGTATGTCATGGGCATTGTTTTCAAATACCCTCCATTTAAAGACGGAGAGAGTTAACACATTTAGTATGAAAGTTTGCAGATTGCTTCTTTAATCTCAACTTATCTACTCAAATAGTTAAGCAACAAATATTTCTGCTAAAATTCAACATAAAAAGCACACCATTTGTTTAAAAATAAAAATAACATACACTGTCTTAAATTAACTCTGCCCCTCTGCATTAGCATGGTGACTTCAAGGTAATTCATATGGTTATATACAGCCGGTTTTGAAGAAGTGGGCTACAAGTACGCACTGCAGTTAATTCAATCAAGCATAGTACACATTACCAATTAAGCTGAGAGAAACTAACCTGAGTGTCTAATTTCAAAAGAAATTAGTCCCAAAATAGGTGATATATTCAATTAAGTCAATGGTGATCGACTGACTTTCTTTTATACTCAATCCAAATTATATCACAACCAACTTCAAGCATTTTCATCATGATTTTACACATTTCTTGAGGAAGAAGAGGATATTTTTCAAAAGGTTAAAGCATTTACAAACGGCTTATAGATAAAATCTACAGCAACATTTCTCACCATTTCGCTAAGATGAAGTTATATGAGAATAAAGTTCTCTAATACTAACGAACAAAATAGACAACGTATTTAGGTGCTTATTTGTGAATTTTATAAACTCAAGAATTCAGAAGATTTTAGTACACAAATCCTACTAGATGCTTTTGTTCAACACAAACAAATGGTAATAAATAATGTACCATATGTAAATCAACTCACTATCTTATGTAGCCAATCAATACATCAATATTGTTTTCTTCCTATAGACTCTCCTTAAATCATTAAATCCAGTGAGCATTTTCTAGATTTCTGTTTTGATCAGGTTCCATTACTTGCTAAAGGAAACAATGGTAACCAGAGATGAGTGTATTGAACAGGTGAGAGCTAAATCATGTTTTAAGAACAATGAAAAACTTTTTAGAAACCAAACTGGTGAGTGAGTTAACAGGTGACTGATAAAGAGAGTTCTGAGATCAATGCCAATTTTCCATTTCCCTAAATTGAGCTACTGTCAGTGTTTTGAATTGTTATTTCTGTGGCAGAGACATCTGAAAGATTGTCTTCTGCAAATAACCGGATTTATTTTTCTACAAGACACATTTTTGCACCATACAGACCTTTCGCATCTTTACGTTACTCGTCTGCTTTACTACAATTGCTTTTAACAATGTGGGACTCTAATATATACTGCTGATTCTGAAAGAAATCCTGAAAGCAAAAATGAGAATGCATGTAATATAAACACTCTCTAATAATTGTGGTAAATACTTAAGCTGTGTAGTTTTGGATTCCACTGGGATATGATAATTGAGTGATTCCACTGTAATAAAATCTTCAGAGTGTTAACTAACATTCTCAGCTGTGTATGCTCTCAGAGTACAGCTAAAACATTTTCCCCCAAAGGAAGTTGTATGCCAACTATTCATGTCTACCACGGCTAGTGAGGTATACTAATTTGGTTAAGATACTAGAGGTGAATACAGTATACAAGATTTTTATGTGGAACTCTTTCACTACTATTACATAAGCAACCGTGGGAGATTTTTTTTCTTATTTTTTTAATAGACTTTATTTTTTTAGAGCAGTTTTAGGTTCACAGAAAAGCTGAACTGAAAATACAGAGTTCTCATATCCACCTGGTCCCACACGCACACCTCCAACATTACCAATATCCCCAACGACAGTGGTATATTTGTCCCAGTAACTGAACCTACATGGACAGATCACTGTCACTCAAAGTCCATGGTTTACACTAGGGTTCATTCTTAGTGTCATACATTCTACAGATTTGGACGAACGTAGAATGACATGTGTACATCATTATAGTCATGCAGAATAGTTTCACTACCCCAAAAACCCTCTCTGCTCTGCCAATTCACCCCTCCCTTCCCTCAACCCCTGGAAACCACTAATCTTTTTACCATCTCTATGGTCTTGCCTTTTTCAGAATGTCATAGAGTTGGAATCATACACTGTATAGTCTTTTCAGATCAGCTGCTTTCACTTGCTAATATACATTTAAGTTTCCTTTTCATGGCTTGATAGCTTACTTCTTTTTAATACAACAATATTCCATTGTCTGGATGTACGATAGTATTTTATCCATCACCTACTGAAGGAACTCTTGGTTGCTTCCAAGTTTTGTTAATTATGAATAAAGCTGGTATAAGCATCCAGGTGCAGATTTTGTATGGACACATATTTTCAACTTCTTTAGGTAAATACCAAGGAATACAATTGCTGGAGTGTATGGTAAAAGCATGTTTTAGTTTTGTAAGAAATAATAAAACTGCCTTCCAAACTTGTACCATTTTGCATCCCCACCAGCAAATGAATAAGAATTCTCATTGTTCCGCATCCTCACCAGAATTTCGCGATCTCAGTGTTCTGGATTTTGGCCATTCTTATAGAGGTATAGTCATATCTCATTGCTTTCTAATTTGCATTTCGCTGATGACATATGATGTGGAGCTTCCCTGCATATGCTTATTTGCTATCAGTACATCTTCTTTAACAAGGTGTCTGGTAAGATCTTTGCCCCTCTTTTAATCAGGGTTTTCATTTTCTTATTGTTGAGTTATAAGAGTTCTTTCATATTTTGGATGATAGTCCTTTATCAGATATGTCTTTTGCCAATATTTTCTCCCAGTCTGTGGCCTTTCTTCTCATTTTCTCCACATTATCTTTCACAGAGCAAAAGTTTTTAATTTTTGTGAAGTCCAGCTCATGAAACATTTTTTTCATGGATCTTACCTTTGGTATCCTTTCTAAAAAGTTATCATTACTATTCCAAGGTCATCTAGATTTTTTCCTATCTTCTCTTCTAGGAGTTTTACAGTTTGTGTCTTCCATTAAGGTATGTGATCTATTTTGAGTTACTTTTTGTGAAGTGTAAGGTCTATGTCCAGATTCATTTTTTCACATGTGGATGCCCTGTTGTTTCAGCACCATTTGTTGAAAAACACTTTCTCCACTGAACCGCCTCTGCTCCTTTATCAAAGGTCAGTTACTATATTTACGTGGGTCTATTTCTGGGCTATCTCTTCTGGTCCATTGATCTATTTTGCTATTTGTTCACCCATATCACACTGTCTTGATTACTATAGCTTTATAGTAAGTCTTGAAGTAAGCATCAGTCCTCCGATTTTGTTCTCTTCAATATTATATTGGCTATTCTGGATCATCTGTCTCCACATATAAGCTTTAAAATCAGTTTGTTGATATCCAAAAAATAATTTGCTGGGTTTTCATTGACATGGTATTGAATCTATACATCAAGTTGGGAAGAACTAATATCTTAACAATATTGAGTCTTCCTATCCATGAACATTAAATATTTCTCTACTTATTTGGTTCTTTGATATTTTTCATCAGAGTTTTGTAGTTTTCCTCATATAAATAGATGTATGTTTTATTAGATTTATACCTAAGTATTTCACTTTAGAGTGTGCTAATATAAATGGTATTGTGTTTTTAATTTCAAATTCTACTTGTTCACTGTTGGTATATAGGAAAGTGATCGACCTTTGTATATTAACTTTGTATCCTGCAAGCTTGCTGTAACTGCTTGTTAGTTCCAGGGTTTTTTTTTTTTTTTTTTTTTTTTTTTTTGCCATTTCTTTTGGATTTTCTACATAGACAATCAGGAGATCTGTGAGCAAAGACAGTTTCATTTCTTACTGCCCAGTCTGTAAACCTTTTGTTTTGCTAATCTCGTTGCATTAGGTAGAACGTCCAGTATGATGTTGAGAAGTGGAGAGAAGGGACATCCTTGCCTTGTTTCTGATCTTAGTGGGAAAGCTTTGAGGCCCTCACCAGTAAGTATGATGCTAGCTGTAGGATTTTGCAGATGTTCATTATCAAGTTGAGAAAGTTCCCCTCTATTCCTATTTTGGAATACTTTTATTACATCTACTGATATGATGATGTGTTTTTTCTTCTTTGGCTTGTTAATGTGATAGATTACATTAATTAATTTTCAAATGTTCAACTATTCTTGCATATATGGGATAAATTCCACGTGGTTGTGGTGTATAATACTTTTAATACATTGTTAGATTTGATTTGCTAATATTTTGTTGAGGATTTTTGCATCTATGTTCATGAGAGATATTGGTCTGTAGTTTTCTTATAATCCCTTCGGTTTTAGTATTAGAGTGATGCTGGCCTCATAGAATGAGTTAGGAAGTGTTAATAAAGAAGTAATAGGACCCACACGAAATCAGTCACCCCCACAATAACAGCAAACCGGGATTTAATTACAGTTTTAATTTATTCCAGGAATGTGACATTTTTAACAGCCAATCTGAAATTTCCTGATTAGCACTAGAAAGGTAATCTGCATGATAAAACCCTGGCCTTCTCTTCCCCCTAAAAGAAGACGTCCTGGCCTGAAACAATCTCTTATTTTCTTTTGCTAATAACTTCCTATGCAACCCTCCTTCTACCTATAGAGCCTTCCATTTTGTACAGCTCCTGGGAGTAACTCTCTACTAAGTAGATCGGATGCTGCTCAATTCATGAAACAGTTGAATAAAGTTAGTTAGATCTTCAAATTTACTTGGTTGAAATTTTGTTTTTTAATAGACGTATTCCCTCTGCTTCTATCTTCTGAAAGAGATCGCAGAGAATTGGTATAATTTCTTCCTTAAATGTTTGGTTGAATCACCAGTGAACCCATCTGGGCCTGATGCTTTCTGTTTTGGAGAGTTATTAATTACTGATTCAATTTCTTTCAAATATATAGGACTGTTCAGGTTGTCTATTTCTTCTTGCAGGAGTTTTAGTAAATTGCGTCATTCAAAGAATTGGTCTGTTTCATCTAGGTTACCAAATTTGGGGGCACAGAGTTGTTCATAGTATTCATTTCTTATCCCTTGTCCACAGGATCTGCACAGATGTTCAGCAAATGTATTTTAACTATATTCCTTGGAGTTACTTTGAAGAGTTTAAATTGTCCTACACACACTTGGTAATAGTTACAGTCCACAAAAAAACAAACAAGGAAAATATATACAATATCCACATGAAGAAAAACAAGAAGAGGAAAGAAATATCTATACCAAAAAGGTATACTGCTTGCAATATGTTTTAAAGTTACTTAGCTCTCACCAGCAACTTACTGTCATGTCTAATGCCACTGGTTTCTCCAGAAAATCAGAGAGCCAGACAGCAATATAAATACAGAAAATGTCATCTGAAATTTATACAGTTTATTTTGCCAAATGACTGCACAGTACAGTAATAAGTCATATTTCAAACACAAAAGTCCAACTATTATCATCAAGAAATTTTTATATCAGCTGGGTGCTACAGAGGGGTAAGGCAACACTTGGAGCAGATGTGAAAATACCTATGATAATGGATAATTAGAAATCTATAGAGCCTTTTGAGAATGAAATAGTTCTTTAAATCTGAAGTGGTGATTGGATCAATATAACAGTAATGACTTGTAATAATAAAAATCCTTATCCTATTTGAAAACTGAGGGATCTGAAAGCCACTTTACCTTTAAAATGCAAGAACACTGACAGTGTTTAGTGTGAAAGCAGATTACCCAGGAGAAAGAATACAATGGCTTTAGTTTTGTACTTGCATCTAGAAAAAAATTCTTGTCGTTGGGAGATATAGGAGATGGATGAGATTTTTAAAAATAACTGTTTCTCTCCGTGTAAGTAAAAGCAGATTGGCTAAATCTTCACAACCTCTAATTCACAACTAAAATATATTAAGCATTCATGCTGGACACTTTGTGGAGCTCTTGACATGTAAGCCCTGCAGAAGGGCAGGTATCCTGGTTTATCCACTTAAGCATCATAAGCATCTAAAGTAGTGCCTGGCACATAGTTGTCCCTCAATATATAGTGGTGACACGCATGAAAATGTATAGTATTTAATCCTCTTAGAACCATATAAAGTATTATTATCTCCACTTTACACGTGAAGAATGGAGGCCAACAAAAGTGAAACATACACCAAGGATAGCAAGCCAGACATGGGCAGATCTGGGATTTGAGCCTAAGTATGCATCTGCCAGATGCAAAGGCCACTGCTGCCTATTCTTCAAACGTGCCTACACCCCATCCAGTTCTGCATCAGAGCTATACATAGACACATTGACACATAAATGCGAGTTCCAGCTGATGAGCATAAAATAATTTACTGAACTGTAATCATAATCTAGTGAAAAAAAAGAATCTTTTTATGAGTTTGCTTTCTCATCATTGAGGATGACACTGTGTCAGTTTTTCACTACAAAATACACTATTTACAGCATTTCTAATTCACTTATAAAACGCATGCAGAAAATTGACATGTAAGATCCTGGTGTGAGCCTCCCTTTAACAAATTTTAAACTCTTTGAGCAAATATAATCATAGCATTTACCTGCTGTGCACTGCTTTTTGGTGAAAAATTCTCTTTGGGTTTCCCAGCAAGATTAGCAAGTTTTTAAGCATAGAACTATTTTTTCTTTTATTTTGCTAGGAAGACAGAAGAGCTTTGTAAATCATGTTACATTCTCTTTAAGTAAGCTTTCTTTTTGTCCCAAAAAGTTCTTGTGTGATTATAGTACAGTTACCTAGACTTCAGTTCTAGACACTGATGGTATGTGTTTGATCTCTGAGCCTTGATTTCTACAAGTGGATGGAGAGCATTCTCTCCCCCTTTTCTCATAGTATCTCATGGATGAGATGAGGTAGCACGTGTGAAAGCTCTCTGGAAACTCTCAGGCTCTATCAAAATATAAGGTTAATACTGTCCACAAAAGTTGCACAGGAGAATATACACTCTTGTTCAGAGATATGAGAAACATAATATCCCAAACTGAGAGCATTCATTCCCTCCAGCCACTCCAGTTGATTCCATATCCTTTTACCTCTCTTGTATAGGACATACCCACCAAATTACGCAAGCCAGAAACTTGAGATCATCTAAATCCACTACACCTACTTCACCCCAAATGTAACTGCCCTAACCAGCTAGCAACTCTCTACCCCTCTATATCTTTACGGTCACCATTTTAATCCTTGCCTTCATCACTTCTCACGCAGATGATTGTAATAATCTACTCACTAGGATCCTTGCCCCTTTAGTTCGGTATCCTAGGGCAGCAAAAATTGCTTTCCTAAATGGAAAATCTAATTCTGTCACTTCATTGGTTAAAGCCTTCAATTGGTCTCTGTTGCTCTCAGGATCAAGTTCAAACCCTTTCTTATGTTTTCTGAGGTCATTTTGGATCTGGCCCCTCTGTAGTGCCCTGCTTTTCACTCTAGGATACAGTGATGCTGGAACTTGCAATTCTGTGAAAACATCCTGTTCCCTATACCCTTGGGGCCTTTAAAAATGCCGTTACACTCATGTCAGTTGAGATCTGACTGTCGTCACAGTCTCTCTTAGACTGAAGGAGCATTAGCACATTTGAGAAAAGACTTTTGCCTTTTTTGCAAATATTCTAATTGAGAATTGGTCCCTACCAAACTTTTGCATAGAACAGGAAGGGAAGAGTCAAACACTTTGGTAAACATTAATAGATTGATTTGGAATTCCTACATATGAATATCAATTAAAAATTCTTATGAGCATATAAGGAGGATAAGAATTGAGGAAGGAATCCGTTGCTAAATATAAATTTTATATCATGGAAATCTGAGATATAGAGAAAAACTAAAACAGCCATTATCATCTTCCACCAAAAGAAAAGTAAAATAGATACACGGATAGTATTTACTGATATTTTTATGTTTAAAAAGGTAATGATGAAAATGATAACAATGATAGAAAGACTAGTTAACACTTGTTGAGCACAATTGTGTGCCAAGTACTCTACTAGATGTCGTGCATAAATTATTTAGTTTAATTCTAGAAACAGCCCTATGAATAAATTCTATAAATATCTGATTTTATAGATGAGTACATTGATGTTCAGAGATGTTAAGTAATTTGCCCAAAGTCACACACTAATAAAAATCTGAATTCAACTTATTATAATCCAAATTAATCAAAACAAATATATATCATATATTATTATATATAATGTATGTAATATATAATATTAACTTCCTTTTTGGATATAAGTTCTCATAAAGAGGTGTGTGTTCTAGTATGAGTTTATCAGGAATCAAAATCAAAAAGCAATCTAATTTTCTTCCAAATATATTTCTTTCACGTTCACAAGACCTTTTCTTGAAGATAAATAGTCGATACATATGAAAGGCACCATGGTCATTTGTTACAATAATGAACACTAAATAATAATCTTAAGTATTTTCACTTGCACAAATAGCTACTTGTTAATATGGACTGTATAAATAGCACATCTGGGGGGTGTGGCTTGTTCAATTCTCAACACCATTAGGTGGGTGTCTATTTTATAAGATCCTATTCAGATACAAATATCATACAGAAAATCTATAGACGCTGGCTTATAAGAAGAAGTCATTTGAAATTTGGATTCTAAAAACTTGTGACACTGGCGCCCTAAACTTGGAAGAATTCTAATGAGTATCTTATTTGTTTATATTGGCCATTTAATAAAAGCAAATATTTGGAACAGGTATGTAACTTATCTTTCTAAATGTTTTGAGTTCTAATAAAATAGCTTTTTTATCTAAAGTTCTATTTCTCAATGAATGAATAATAAAAGGAGTCCACAGGGGAAAACAAAACAAGCAAGCAAAATGCCATGGATTCATCAATTTGAAGTGTATACAAGTCCATATTAGGAAGCAATTATCATATCTTTATATTATGTTCACATGCAATAGGACCTGTCCACATTTAAATGACTCTCAAATCAAAGAAAATTGTACACATATCAATATCTTGTAATGTTAAGTAACTGGGAAAAAAGGAACTAGTAAATATCTCAAATGATAATACTTTGATTCTCATTGATTTTTAGCATAGAAATATAGTGGAAAGATTACTAATGTCAGAGTTAGAGGACTAATGCTTCAGATCCAGTCCTTGCCTCTAACTCAAAATCCAGAATCCAGTTTGGGGTTCCCTTTGTCTCTCTCAC
The DNA here is from genome assembly GCF_021613505.1 of Equus quagga. NCBI lineage: Eukaryota > Metazoa > Chordata > Mammalia > Perissodactyla > Equidae > Equus > Equus quagga. Next base: position 12,506,062 of record NC_060277.1, read on the forward strand.
CACTCATGGCCAAGGTGTCGGCCATGCCATCCCAGCATCTAAAGCTGGATTATCTGCCTCTTTCTGTGAGTTCCTAAAACACTTTTCTCATAACCTACTCACACCTAGCCTTGGCTTTCTATCTCTCTCCCGCACGGGGTCAGGAGCTAGATCATACTTACCTCTATGTTCTATTTGCCTAGTTATAATCTTCATAGAGCTACTCAAGATGCTGATTAGCTCAGGTTTTTAATTTACTGATAATGGCTAAAGACATTTAACATAAAAGTAATTGTATTTGATCCAACTAGCATTATCATTCAACAAAAACATCATTCAACATTTTGGGGCCTTATATTCCGCATCTTGTAAAAGGACATGTTTTAACTGGATTTTCTAAAGTAAATGCCTCAAAGTCTACTGATACTGCAAACTGGCCTCGAAGAGTCACAATTTTGATTCTCAGTATTTTCAATAACCGTCACAGTATATTTAAAAATTTATGACTCTGCTAGAAGATTCACAACTCAAGTTGACTAAATTATAGCATGTTTTACCAAAAGTAATAAGTATTTTTCTCCTTAAGTTCCTTTTGCAAAATGTATCTGCAAAAGAAAACAGAATTTATGAGTAATTAGCAAGTTCTATACATAAGGACTATACTTAGACACTCTAAAGATAACACCATTCAATTTGAGTAAAGAGCAGAAACAGAGTCTCTTATATAAAAACAAATGCAAATCTTACCTAAAATCTAAATGAATGAAATATGAACATTTTAGTAAACTAGCAATATAACCCTACTTCTGATTCCGCCAATTACACACAAAATGGATTTCATTACTATAGAGAAACACCGTACCTTATATTTTCTGCAGTTATGTTGGTAAATAAAATAACTTCGTCAGTCACCAAGGGTTTCTTGGCAGATAAAAATGTTTGAAATATAGTTCCAAGTAAAAGTGACATATAAGAACATCAATATGCAACACAAATCATTTAAGATCAAACTAAATGGTTCTTTCTTAAGACCAGGAAATTTATGTTTTATTTTACCAACACTATCACATGCCAATGAATAAAATGTATCTTTGAAACCAACTGCCCTGCAATCCAGTTTCATTACTGTGGTGATATTTACACTGATGAAATAAGTTTATGATAAAAAATTCAGTCTACAAGGCCTCCCGATTTTTCTGATGTTTGTGACAATAGGACATGGTATTATGGTTCTGAAGTTTCCAACAATATGACATATCTGGCAATATGGTATTAGAAAAAATGTCAAGAATTCATATTCCCAGAACGTTTATTTCAAAAATATTTTTCTCAGTTATAGAAATATAAGGAAGAGGGGCCTGCCCGGTGGCGCAGTGGTTAAGTGCGCACATTCCGCTTTGGTGGCCCAGGGTTTGCGAGTTCAGATGCTGGGTGCGGACATGGCACTGCTTGGCAAGCCGTGCTGTGGTAGGCATCCCACATATAAAGTAGAGGAAGATGGGCATGGATGTTAGCTCAGGGCCAGTCTTCCGCAGCAAAAAGAGGAGGATTGGCAGTAGTTAGCTCAGGGCTAATCTTCCTCAAAAAAAAAAAAAAAAAGAAAAGAAATATAAGGAAGAAGGGAAAGCGTATAAACGGCCTCCTACAACGAGCTGGGAAAAATGTTTTTGCTAGTAGTTGTGTGTGTGTGCTTGTGTACAAGAAGGGTCATTAAATTAAAGTGTGAATTATCTTCAGTTTATTTTCTTCCTTTTTCTTTCTTTTTTTATTGAGGAATTTAGTTGTTAGAATGATTTTTGGTATAAACTCAATGGAAGTAATTTTATAGCTGTTGGAAGATTATTACAAACGTCATCACTAACAGTCTATATGCATAATATATATAAATTGGAAATTGATAAAACAAATACTTAAGGGGCCAGCCTGGTGGCATAGTGGTTAAGTTCATGCTCTGCTTCAGCATCTTGGGGTTCATGTGTTCAGATCCAGACATACCAATCATCAAGTCAAGCTGTGGTGGCATCCCACACACAAAATACAGGAAAATTAGCACTGATGTTAGCTCAGTGACAATCTTCCTCAAACAAAAAGAGGAACACTGGCAACAGATGTTAGCTCAGGGCCAATCTTCCTCACCAAAAAAACACAAACACAAACAAAAAAACAGACAAATATTTAAGATACAAAGGAAGAAAATGTAAATAGTGATATTCAAATTTTTCAAAGTATCACTGACCGTGAGAAGTATTTAAGCAAAAAATAATGAAAGGTGTAACTTGAGTGGATTTAGACTGGTAGATCTAGAAGAAATGGCAAGAGACCAACTAACCCAGTTCCAGTCTTCCAGGAACAAGACAGCCTTTTAAGTCAGACCTTGAAGAACTCAGCAAATACCTGTGGCAAATCTTAGCCGTATCTTCGAATTACAGATGTAGAACTACAAGGAAGGATGGGAAAAATACCTCAGCCTAGGTTGACTCAGATAAGATGCCCAGCGTGGGGAACGGCCGTGGAGTCTAGGAAGACTGCTGAGCAAACCTCCTGTCTCAGCTTTTCTATCAGACAGGTTCCCTATGGGCGTTAATGTCTCATTCACACTTCTTTAATCCTTTAGTGCCCAAGCTTCCTTTCCCCTCTAGGTCTGTAATCCTGTTCCTCCCAGTATTTCTCTCTGAGGACAAATTTTTGTGTGTTTTTTTCCATCTGAATCGCCGTTCCTTCCTCTCAGCCCACTACCTTTAATTTTGCCTGGAGTATTTTCTTCTCTCAGCGACAGGAGAAAGGCAGGTTTCCTGTGTCTCAGGAGACTGTCACTTTAGGGTAAATTATGCTTTTATTAATCCTCCCCAGTGCTATAGGCTGAGCAAAATAACTAGCATGCCCAGAACAAGAAGTTTTAAACTGAAATAGCCTGTTATCTATTTCTATGCCAACTTAGGGGAAGTGCTATGCAGAAAAGAAAAAAAATTGAGGATGGTTACAAGTCAGTAAACTATATCTTGCTACAGCTATATGAAACATTAGAACACTGTTAATGTTTTCAAGCAATCACATTATTATCTGACTATACTTTCAAAACTAAAATGTATCCCTCTTTCTCTCTGCCTCTCACACACACAGAGGGAAAACAAAAAAACTCTATACTTTCACATGGAGGACAGAATAGAATTCAAAATAAAAAACCAAAATATTTTTTGCTAGTGATTTCTACCTCATACTGAAAAATCTATCACCAATTCCACTGAGTTTTGTCAAAACTGAGTAATCTGAAGTTTGACCACTTTCTTTGCCCCCACTGCTGATGCCTGCTAAAGACATACAAGTAACAAAAAATAACAACACAGATAGTAAAAGGAAGAAGGAAAGTAATCCAGGATACATTTTTGTTAAAATTGCCAGCACAAATAACTTCAACATTTTCATTAACTTAAGAAATGATAATTATACTAGGAATACAAGATTTAAACCTATAATCTACTACTATTTCAAAATATATAAAATCTCCATTTTACTTGGTTTATAATTGCAAACACACAGAAATAATATGTGCTTATCTTCAGTTTGTTCACTTAATGTGTCATAGGTAAAATAAATATGCTATTTTCGAAACTGGTAAAAATATTTAATATCATAGGAATTTCAAAAAACGATCAAGAGAATTTCTTTAGACTAAGATTATGACATGAGGAAGATAAGAGGTCTTCAATTTGCTTTTCCATATAGATAGTTCTCAGGTTTGATTAAGTGCGTGGACTGTGGTGTTAGACTATCTGGGTTCAAACTCAGCTTTGCCATTTACTAACTGTGACCTTGGTCAGAGTACTTAACTTTTCTGTGCTGTAATTTCCTCATCTATAAAATGGGTTCGGTACTAGCATCTGTCTCAAAGGGTTGTTCTAAGATTCAATGGGTTAATATTGGTAAAGATTTAAAAACAGTGGCTGGCACATAGTTGGCATGTTAATAAGTTCTTGATTTAAAAATAGATTTAACTTCTACTGCTGCACAATGAATCCTTAGGAGACTATTTTCAGCTAGGCTAAATCTTCATCAAAAGTAATAAATGCAAAAGTCCAAAAATACAGAAAATAGCCCATTCATGCAGACAAATTACACTAAAATGGCTGGTTTTTTAATGGGAATACTTGATTAATTCACATCTTCAAGGTCTGGTCCCCACCCCCTTTTATAAAGGTACTACTCTACAAACCTGATAAGAAATGAACTATATTCTATTCCCACAATATATATCCTAGATGAAAATGGGATTAAGAGGACTGAGGCAAAAATGGAATTAATGGTCACAAAGAGTAAAATGCAAAATAAAAGAAAAATTAACCTCAATGCTAAGGTATTTCCCATAATTAAACTTTCTGTTTTTCATAATGAAATATAATTGAATTAAGAATTTAAAAGTTTGGCATATAATATTCATTGCACTAATAGAAAGAAAACTAAACTTTTAATTTGCTTCCTTTGGCTACTGCACTGATGAAATTTTTTAAACCCAGGAGTCAGTCATTTTAAAAGGCCACAAACGGCTCCATGTCCAAGTGGTTAAGTTCACACACTCTACTTTGGCAGCTGGCATTTTATCAGTTCAGATCCTGGGTGTGAACCTGCACACTGCTCATCAAGCCATGCTGTGGCGGCACCCCACATAGAAGAACTAGAATGACTTACAACAAGGATATACAACTATGCACTGGGGCTTTGGGGAGAGAAAAAAAAAAGAAGAAGAAGAGGATTGGAAACAGATGTTAGCTCAGGGCCAAGAAATAAATAAATAAAAGGCCACAGAGAAGATCAAACAGTTATCTCGTGGACCATGCAGAAAACCTCACCCACCTGAATCAGAACTGAACCTCTCACTCACTTCCTGTGAAAGTGCTCATTCTCAGCATATACACATTTCTCTCAAGTCTCTTCTATGATTTCCAAGCTAACGGCAGCTTCTAAGCAGCAAAATAGAATAATGAGAAGATGGATACAAAAACCTTGACAAAAATAAAATGCCTGTGTGAAAGAATAATCACTGAAAAGATCCAAAGACTCAAAAGGCCACTGGGTATGTGTGGGCACGTACACATGTGCCTGCTTACACGCAAATTGTCCTAATGTATTCCAACCACGCAGGAGGCTCTTGATCGTTGCAGCACAAAACAGTAACTGATGCTCAGAGTGATGGCTTTGAGTTATCAAGAAAAAGCGAAGATGTCTCAAGTATAATTCACTTCACAAGGCAAATGACAACTTAACGTTATTTAGTACTAATTGCCTTATGCGGTAAGCGCTTTATATACATTCATTTAATAAACAGTTATAAGGTGCGTACTAACTACTGATTTCATTGAGTCTTTGCCTGGCCGTATCTGAGAATGGGTTTCTAATCTCCTATTTATGAAGGAGACAATCAAGGGTAAGAGAGTTTGAAACCTGTGTGAGGTCACAAAGCCGCTGGACAGTACAGTCAGCATGTGAATCCAGACCCCTGTGGTCCAGGTCTGTGCTTACATTTAAGAGATTTTTCAAGGATTAAGCCCAAATGCAGAAGGCTCAGTTTTCTTGATTACCATCTCACATGCAAGAATACTCCATATCAGTGAGGTCTTAATGCATTTAAGAAATTTTTATAAAAGAAAAACTTCCATTATTTCTATATTATAAACGTCCACTATGTTACACAATCCAGTTTTCACCTTCAGATGTTCTGTCCGAAGCATACGTGCAGACAGCACCATAGCGTGGATTTCCTCTCCACCTCCTCTTGACTTTCTCCTTTGTTTAGTAATCTGCTCATAAACAGCCTCGCAAGACAGAGACCTTCAATCCAGTAATTATCTATGCCACCAGAAAAGGCCTTTGAAACAAACAAATGAAAAGAGCCCTTGGGAATGTCAATCACTCTCAACTCTGCTTCCCATTCCTCTCCAGCCAAGCATCTTATCGTTCCATTTGTTGAGTCGCGGTTTCCAGCTCAGAGGATTGACATCTGCCTCTACTTTTTAATACTCTTTCTCCTGGGAAACTTTCTTGTTGCTGCTGAATCCTCATCCTCTCATCTCCTCCAGTTATAAATTGTTTCAGAATGAACTGTTTCTAACCCAAACTATGAACACTAGATTCAAGAAACATGTTTTCAATTCTACTGTTTGTTGGCAGCTAATTCTGGGAGTTACAGAGATACTCCCACCTGCAACTTCATCCGGCATCTTTTATGTTAATCCCACATACAGCCTGCCTGTGGGATATACAATACATGGATGGTCTCTCCACTTCTTTTTTTTTTTTTAAGATTGGCACCTGAGCTAACAACCATTGCCAATCTTTTTTTCCCCCCTGTTTTTTTTTCTCCCTCAATCCCCCCAGTACATAGTTTTATATTTTAGTTGTGGATCCTTCTAGTTGTGATATGTGGGATGCCACCTCAACATGGCCTAATGAGCCACGTCATGTCCATGCCCAGGATCCGAACCAGCGAAACAGTGGGCCGCCGGAGCGGAGCGTGCAAACTTAACCACTCGGCCACAGAGCTGGCTCCCTCCACTTCTATCTGTTGTGTGTATGAACAAATATAGACAGACACAAGTGTGTGTATGTATTCCATGTGCCAAGACTGGAAGTTTTAAACAGCTATACTTCCTCAAGTTTTATAGAAGCAATTCATGACATATCGCTGAGTCACAGAATTCTCAGCAGGTCGGCTTGAGTTACAGCAGATCTTGAAATGCATCTGAAAATTACAACAACAAAGTTAATAATGCCTATTTTAACAACAGGTTTCAGAGCTTTCTGAAAATATAATAAAATGAATCTAACTTTGGTTAACGCCAATTAAGATATCATGCTTTATGCACAGACATGAAAAATAAATGTTACAAAAAAAGGGAAACATCAAACAGCTTCCTTCTCATGGCATACATCGATGCATGAAAATCTACCCAAGCCTTTCATCAGCAAGTCTATATGGGTCACATAATTCCCTTGTGACTCTGTTGTTTTTTTTAATTGATGACTTGCTGCTAAGGGAGACTGCCTAGAGGTTTTCCAATAGAGTTAAAGCCTTGAGGACTGGAGCGGAAGGTTTCCTCATTGCACTGTTAACACAGGTATGTAACATGTCTCAGAATATAACCCAAATATTTAAGTTAATATCCATTGGAGGACTAATTGCAGCGCTTCGGTAACCCTGGTCAATATTAGCAAATACATCATTCAACAAATATTAATGTAAGTCTGCTCTAAGCCAGGTACAGTGTTAGACATGGGAGCACACAAGTGAAGGATAAACAGGTTTTGCTCTCAAGGAGCTCCAGTCTCACGGGGCACAGAGGGAGGTGATTAAGTGACTACTATGCACAATGCAAAGCACTATACTAAGGAGAGCTCAGTTCACTATGGGTTCGCAGTGGAAGGCAAAGTACATCAGAAACACAGATCCACAGACTTCCAAGAGGATGTGACACTCAAGCTGAAAGCTAAATGAGGAATAAGGGTTTAGTGAGGAAAGAAGCAAGAGTGGTTCAGGATAAGAGACCAGCACACACAAAAGCCAGAGGTGAGCAAGAACTTAGTGAGTTTAGGTAACATAAGGTCCCAAGATGGCTGGAACCAGAGAGGCACTTACACTGAAGCCAATAAAGCTTCAGCTTCAGGGCCCCTCACTTGCACCAGCCCATTCCAGGGCCATAGGAGGAGGCCCAGCAATGGGCTCAAATGTTGACGTGTACAGGAAAGAGTTAACCTGGCAGGCCTGGGACTGCTAGCCTTGGGAAGACTTGCTTGCAAGGTTGGCCACTGGCTGGCACCCGGGAATTTAGATTTGGGGAGGGCTCCCACAATTCCATAAATGATAAGAGTGGCTCAACTGCACCTAAACTGTTTGTACAAACAAAATGCTTTATGCTGAACACTTGCTTTCCTTCTGGGAGTTTGGAATTTTGGCACATGCTAGGCAGAGTGTGTCTGTGTGACCAGCCTCCCAATAAAAGACCTGGGCACTGAGTCTAATGAATTTTCCTGGTGGGCAACATTTCACACTTATTGCAATCCGTTGCTTGAAGAGTTAAGCACATCCTACGTGACTCCCCTAGGAGAGGACTCCTGGAAGTTTGTGCCTGGCTTCCTCTGGACTTTGTCCCATGAACCTTTTCCTTTTGTGGATTTTGCCTTGTGTCCTTTCACTGTAACATATCCTAGCCATGAAGCCAGGAGTACAATTAAATGCTGAGTCCTATGAGTCCTCCAAGCATATCATCAAACCTAGGAATCCTCGGAGACCCCAACACAATATTTTATAAAATGTCCAAAGGCAAAATAGCTTTGTATTCTTTTTCTTTTTTTTTTTTTCTTTTCTGAGGAAGATTAGCCCTGAGCTAACTACTGCCAGTCCTCCTCTTTTTGCTGAGGAAGCCTGGCCCTGAGCTAACATCCATACCCATCTTCCTCTACTTTATATGTAGGATGCCTACCACAGCATGGCATGCCAAGCAGTGCCATGTCCTCACCCGGGATCCGAACCAGTGAACCCCAGGCCGCCGAGAAGCACAACGTGCACACTTAACCGCTGCGCCACCAGGCAGGCCCCATGTATTCCTTTTCTTAAAGAGGGATCCCAAATCATCTAGTCTTTTAGCCCCACAAAATCTGGATCCTTCTCTGACTGGGTGGGGTAGAGGATAGTAGTTCCACTGGGATGTATAATAAGACATTAAATTGGAGACATACACAGCATGACAGCCATTGCAAAGATCAAAACACACGGTAGAAAGAGGTAAGTATCACTTTTTCAGTAAATTTATCTACATGATTTGGGGCATAAGTTAAAATAAGGAACTGTTGTTTTTAAATTAAAAATAATGGAATACTTCCTGTAGGAGAATAGCTGAAAGAGGGCATGGCAGAGCAACAAGAGGTCTTTTGTGGCCTCTATAGGTCATGGCCAAACTTGTGTATACGAAGTTTGCTTCATAAAGTCTTAGAAGTTGTAAGACATTTCCGAATCACATTAAATACAGTTTGGTAAAATATTCACTGAGCCTTGGCCATCTGTAAGTCTTGGTCCCTGTGCAGTGGAGGCTGTGGGTGAGCTGCACTGGCCCACCTTCAGGACTGAAATGCTCATCCCCCTAGCTGCTGCTGGGAGTTTTGGCAGCTGAGAGCTAAGAGCTGCGTCCTTCTTAGAAATGGCCTGGTCCAAAGGGAGCTGCTTTCCCCAGTGTTACAACTCCTTCCTGGATGCCTGCTTCATCCAATGACTGGCCAAGGTGGGAGGAGAAGAGTCTAGCCTCCTGGCCTCAGTGTGGGGAAAATGAAGTATCATCCATGCTAGAGAGCTCCGCTGGGATTGGCTGAACCTTTGCTGCAACTTCATCACTTGAACTTTTGTTCAACTGCTCCCTGTGCTCAATTCTGCTTTCCTCACTCCTTCACAAGTGTTGTTTCCAAGAGGACTAGTCAATAATCTACCTGCAAACAAATCTCCATTTCAGAGGGTATTTCCTGAGGAAAATGACCTAGTACGATCAGTACAGATGGACTAAAAATGATGTAGACATTGTTCCCGTGCTTAAGGAATTTAGAATTTAATTGGGATTTGAGGTAAGGCAAGAATGTCCATTCCATGAAACCAGGGATCAATGATAAATGAATAAATAAAAACATACTAAGTAGACCATGGTAAGTACAACAACAGGAGGGCACAGGTCAAAGGAGGAAGAAATAAAACATGGTTTGGTGAATAAAAAAAATACTTCATTGAGAAGGTAGATTTTGAAATATTCCTTGAAAATCTGAAATTATTGGCATTTTTATAGAGTGAGTCTTTGCCATTCGGGCAGGAAGGACAGTGGGAACAAAGCGAATGGCCAAGAGGTCTGGTATATGGGGTAGATAGAGGGAAGAAATAGTATATATGGCTGGGAAGGAAGGTAATGGCCAAATTGTGGAGGCTTGTGAATGCTATGGGAAAATGAAATTTCTAATAAGCAATGGGAGTCATTGGTAGGTGTTTGAACATACGTATGATATATTCAGATTGGGCTCAGAGGAATGAACAAAGCTGGAAGTCAAATCTCAGCAACATGGCTCTAGAGTCTTCTCCAGTTCTAATCCACTCCAGAACTGCCACTCAGGACAGGAGGCCAAGAATTAAATGCCAAAGATTCTTAGAATGGCTAACAATAAGCTAGAGTAAGGCATGGGAGGAAGACCAATCCACACTGGTTAGTGACGTCTCCATCAAATCACTCTCAGATGCAGAATGAAGAAACACGTCTAAGTTCGAAGAATAAAAAGCAGGAGTAAAAACAAGTTCAAGGAGTTTAGAGCCAGTTGGAAGTCAATCCATTATATAGAGAACTATACAAGCCTCTGGCTGATGGTAAGAGTCTGAGCATGGCCAGAACAGTAATGACTGCTTGGAAGAATTAGAAAAGGTTGAAGGCCTGGGGTCATGCTCTGGACAAAAACAGATTTATTAGTTTCCTAAAATGTGTGTACAATCAATAGAACGAAAGCTCACAAGTGGTCTAGCCGAAGGAAAGCAGTGAGCATTGTGGCTGCGACAGGTGAGAAGATATAAATGAAATGTAGGCTTTTGCCCTCAAAAGAGAGGCATGAGCCGACTGGTGTGGCCAAAGGTAAAATGTAAGTAGATACTGATTTGTTAGGTTAAAATAATGTCAATAATTGCTCTCCTGTTTCCTAATCCTGGACTCAATAACATTTTGTACCAGGAAATTGACAAGTATGTAGAAAATGTCATAAATGGCAGACACAACCATGTCTGGCCACAGCTTACCCTGGCATGGAATCTGAGGTCAGCTTCACAAGAGACCATCTGGAATTTGGTATGAGTGTCAGAAGGGGCAGGATGCCTCCTGGCTGGCTGCTGAGCTACCACTGCCATCAGTGATGCCCTTGGTTGAGGCAGGTGGCACCTGCTAGCGGGACTCAGAGAGTAAAAATAGCGACGTCACCTCTATGCATGGCTCTCCTCCATTCATCGACAATTGAGCCATATCTCCACAGGCTGGGACTGGGCAAACCACAGACCCAATCTGGACATGCTGCAGGTCACCTGTCTAATTAGACGCCAGGAGCTGCTTCTGTGCTAGAGCCATCTTCCCACTGTGCTCCTCTGGACTACACAATTGAAAATTCACACCCAGTTATAAAAATGGAATGGGGTTGCTTTCCTGAATGACTTGAATCCAGGTTTATTTTGCATGCTCTTGATTGGCGTGACTACAGCAGCCAGACTAACCGGCCAGCTGCCCCAGGTGGATGACCCTGGTAGCCGAGGCAGCCAGACTCACAGCCTCTCACTCAAACTTCTCCCGAAGCTCAGGGATTTTAGCATACAATTCAAATGAAGGTATGTTCACATGTGAAAATTTTGCTAGGCCATTGCTCCATGGAATTGAGTTGACTGTGAGCAATTTCTAAGAGGAAATGTTAAAAAAGAGATAATAAAATGCAAAAGAACTTAAATGATAAAGATGAAATTCCATACACAGTAAAACAGTGACAGCTGATTGGGTGGTCAACTGTGTTTGCAGAATGGTGACACAGAATTCCTGAAATGCAAGAAACAGGGAACCAAGGATGTTTTCAAAATGTAGTGCTTGCTGTACAAAAAACAGAATTTTAAAAGGAAACAGAAAAAAAAAAGTCATGGTCTCTGTTGAGAGGAGCTAGAATAATTTTGAGGAGTCACCGCAGTAGCAAAGCATGACTAACACTACTGACTCCAGTCTGTGATATCCCAAGTTGTGTCACTTCCCACCCAGGCCCATGGACCAGATGACATGGGTTAGAGTGTTCACACTTGACTCCTCATCTCGCAGAAGGTCCCTTCTCAAGGAAGGCTTCCTCCTTTCCTCCCCTCGGAATGCCAGCTGTGTTGCCCCTTGGAAAACAATAAATGGGTTGGTTATGTTGGTCCCCGTCCCCCAAATTTAGAATTAAATCATCCTTCAAAAGTAAGTTCAAAAGCTGAGTGGGCAAGAAAATGTTTTTCCTCCTGTTGAAAAATATTCCTTAATGCTGCCCACATCCACCAACTAACTGCCCTATTAGATACAACTGGGCTCTCCTATGGCTCCCCCAAAATGAGCAAAGATGGAATATGCACCTGCCTGGAGGACATTACTGACATGTGAAATACAACCACCAATACGAGGAAAAACTGAAAGCCAGGCTCGTTGAATAGTCTTTCATAATCCTTGGCTGAGCTAGAGTTGCTAAATTATTTTGAGTCTAAGTTCCATTGACACACAAAATGTTATATGTTATCTCAAACTCAGGCTACCAAAAATCAGGAAAAGAGACTAAGAATTATTAACATACACTATGTATCTTGCAAATTATATCATCTTCCTTAACTCAAGCGCTGCTGTAAGAAACTGCATTTCTCTAACTTACTAATTTTGTTCTAGTGTAACTATTATTAACAGAATATTCAAGAGGTTGGGTGGTGGAGCCAGACCACTTAGGTTTGTATCCTTAATCTTCCACTTATTAACTACATAACCTTGAGTAAGTCACTAAAACTCCATAAACCTCAGTTTTCCAACATATGAATTGAGAATAATAACAGTGCCTATTTTATCAAGTTGTATTATGGATTGCATGAGTTAGTAAAAGTAAAGTGTTTATAACAGTGAGTGGCACACACTTCTATTATTCTCCCTTTATATGTCCATTTTCCCAACTAGATTTTGTTTTTTTCCTGATTGTGACCTCTCACACTTATATACTTGCCAAAAAAATAGGTGCCTAATAAATATCTGGATAAATGAATGGATTTGATTTAATGCACACACTGGCTCTGTGAGGTAGATATCATCATTTTGGGATTACACCTGAAGAACTTGTCTTTTCAAGAAGAAATGCATATGGAAAACAGCGTGGAGGTTCCTCAAAAAATTAAAAATAGGACTACCATATGATCTAGCAACTCTACTTCTGGGTATATAACAGAAGGAAATGAAATCAAACAGATATCTGTACTCCATGTTCACTGCAGCATCATTTACAATAGCTAAGACAAGGAAACAACCTAAGTGTCCATCAAGAGATAAATGGACAAAGAAAATGCAGTGTGTGTATGTATATATATATATATATATATATATATATATATATATATGTATACACACATAATGGAATATTATTCAGCCATAAAAAAGATGGAAATTCTGCCATCTCCAACAAAATGGATGGATTTCAAAGGCATTATGCTAAGTGAAATAAGTCAGACAAAGACAAATACCGTACAATCTCAGTTAAATGTGGAATCTAAAAAAGCGAATTCATAGAAATAAAACATATTGGTGTTTCCAGAGGTTGGGGGGTGGGAAACGGGTGAAGGTGGTCAATAGGTCAAAACTCCCAGGTACAAGATCGATAAGTATTCTGGGGATGTAACACAACAGCATGGTGAGTACAGTTACCAATATTGTATTGTATATTTGCAAGTTGCCAAGAGAACAGATCTTAAAAGTTCTTATCCTCCCCCAAAATTATAGCTATGTGTAGTGATAGATGTTAACTAAACTTATTGTGATCATTTTGCAATATATACATATATCAAATCATTACATTGTACACCTTACACTAATACAAAGTTATATATCAAAAAAAAAAAAAATAAGTGCAGCTAGATAGGAGACTGGAAATCTGAAGCCAAGAGTTCACGCTTTCCCACTGTGCCACACAGAGAATTTGATCACAATGGAAGGCCTTGCTATTCCAAAACAACCGCATGAAAACTTCACTTGGGGAAATGTCCAACAAACACAGTTCAGTACAAAGCGTTTTTGTGTTGTTTCATTTTAGAGATTCTTATTGTAATTCAGTAATTGGGTATCTCATCCTCAGACTTCTATTTCTAGCATTTGTTCTGTTGCTATAATGAGTATATCCAAGTGAAGTACAGTGAGAATCAGGATTTCTCATAACGGACTGTGGTATTAAAAAAAAAAAATAGGAAAGACTGCAGAGTGAAAAGGAAGGGAAGGAACAAAAGGAGACATAAATATAGACAGACTTAGGAGAATGGTCTTCACAAAGCGGTGAGAGATGATGCTACCCACATCAATGTTTTCCTTCGAGAGGGTTGAGCATAAGAGATATGATTCAAAAGTAATATTATCCCTGCTGGGTCTGTTCTAGGAGGAATGCCCAGCTGTAGCACTAAAGTCCAACCTGCTCTGTCAGTCTGCCTCAGACTCTAGAGAGATCTTGGAAGAGGCTGAAAAGAGCTGAGTAGCTGAGAAGAAAACAGATTAAAAATATTGGGAGAAACCTGGCATGTGATGCTTGTGGAAAATGACCATTACGAGATGCCTCTGTCACGTTTCACACATCAGCCAAAGAGAGGATACTCTTCTGGCCTACGAAAGTTGGCTTAGACTGACAAAAAAAGGGCATATTGCACTTAAGATATTCTCAAGCCAGGAGTGTATTTGCTGCTGTTAACACAAACAAAAATGCAGCACAGTTGAAATACACTTTCAAGTTGCATCAATGTGTTCTGAGATAGGATCCTTACAATATGCTCTGCACTCCAAGGATTATATGCTTTCCTGCTTATTAAAGTGGATACAGAAGCAAAAGGAAACCATTCTAAATAACAAGATTTTCACGTATAAACACATATGGCTAAATCATATGCTACAATTTTATTTTTACAATTAAGCCCTACTGTCTCTAGTCCTCAAATTTATAATAGTCTTAGGACCTGTTATTACTGAGAGGTCATTAACATTCTATTTATAAAGACTCAATTCTAATTCTACTATGCATATGCATATATGAGCTATGAATCAAGATCCATAACTCTTTTCTAATAAATCTATAGCGCCTGCTGGAAGTGCACTCTAGGTAAGTACACTTTACTGCTCTGCCGAAGCAATTAATTAGCGAAAGATGTGCCTACTCCTGCCCATGCAATCAGGAGCCACAGCCAGACAAGGAGGGAGATATAGTGACAAGAGAGGAGAGCCAAAGGGTGCCATGCTGATAACATGGCTCAGGACACAGAAAGATAAAAATAATTATCTGTAGGCCCCAAATATACCTATAATTCAGAAAAATAGCATTCTAATAAAGTGATGGGGACAGAGAAAGAGGTCACACCCTTATGCATCGTTCTCAATGGGACAAATATTTCATACTCCTGGGTACCGAGAGCCAGAGAAGGCAGTCAGAAAGGTGAGATGGTTCGGAATGCTAATAGTACAAAGCCAAGCCCTATGTAACTTAGGGTGCGTTGTTCCTCACATCCTACACTGTGTTCCTCCCATCTAGACATTCACCTACAGTCTCACTTCCACATACACTCGCGAGGTTACATATATGCAGTTAGATATATACAGATACATGCTTATGTATTTACAAATACACACATGGATACATATACACATTGACTTTATTCTATTAATGGAAACTATGAAAGCTATTTATACTATGCAGTTGGTGTTTAAGAACTTAAAAGTGAATGAATTCAAATCAATAATATGCAACTGTATATACTATGACATGTGAGTAAGATAGAAGAGACAGGCTTGGCAATTACTAGGGCAGGGTGCGGGGAGCTGGTGCATGTGGATGTTGTATGTGGAAGGAAGCTAGTTAGCGTGTAGTCAGAGTAAACCACGTGGAAGCCACGGGAGCTCTTCTGTTTCTAAGTGTCTCGTGTGTGTGTGTGTGCATGTGTGTTCCCCTGACAGGCATGAAGATGAGAGACAAAGAAAAGAAAAAGCAGGTGGCGGAGAAGATTAGAAAGTTAAAGGAAATACTGTGAAGATCTTTACTTTTGTAGAAATGATGAAAGGCTGGACTCTGTGTAAGGCTGTGATTAAAAGTGCTTAAGGGAAGACAGAAAATAAAAACACATAAAAGTTAGTCTATGGGGTTTTCACAGTTCACTTTCTAAATCTGTCTCACTTTCTGCTCATTGAAAAGAACAATTAACTCAGGATCAGGGACTGCTAAGCACTGAAGTTAGGGACCAACCTCCAGAGTAAAGCCTGAAGATAGAAAATTGGTCCAAAGCAGGCAGATAATCGAATATAAACCACCAAAGTTCCAGGTGCAACGTTATGAGTACCATCCTGTGTAACCAGAGAGGAAGAGGAGAGAATATGACAAACCACATTTTAAAAAACTGTTTTTCTTCCTAGGCTGTTACTACTGGAAGCTATCTGAAGATCCTAGTGACTGACGTTTAAAACAATAATAATAGTAACAGCAAACATTTAGTGTTGACGAGGCGAGTGGCAGGCACTTGTAAGCACTCCCAAATACAGGAAATTGTTGAATTTTACCCTCAAAATAATCCTGTGAAGTAGGTATCATTATTATCGCCTTTTTACAGGTGAGGAAAACAAAGCACAGAGAGGTTAAGTGCTGGGTTCAAGGTTCACACGTGATCCTTGTGGAGTGGCGATTTGAACCCCCTGGTAGTCTGACTCCATGCCATGTTGCCCACAGCAACAACAACAATGGTTCAGGGCTTACTATGCATTAGAATCTGCTCTAAACAATCTACTTATATAATGTAAGATTTTCTTGCAGCCCCATGAGGAAGATACCTCCACTTGTGCATATATGAAAACTGAGGCTTAAAATCTGCCAAGGTCATAATCTTCTAAATGCCGGAGATTGGACTGGAACCCAGGTCTGAGAAATGCCCAAGGACCACCTGGCGAGAGAAGGCCCCAGTCCTTCCAGAAGCTCGATCAGCATCCCTCCTCTGTACCTTGACATGGACTGCTGACATCTCCCTTAGAGTACGTGGCCCCACGTTGGGCTCTCAGACCATTCAAATAATTCTGCCACCCCAACCATATATATGCTAAGCTCATGTGTTTAAATTCATGAAATAAGATATACCCATACTTTATTAAACCACATGTGTTTAAATACCACACTTTTCTCCCATGGTCCCCACCATTTACTATTTATTTATATCTAAAATATTTATACCCAAATTCGCATTCTCACTTGGTCCAGATGTTCAACATCAGCTTCCTAGAAATATCTTGAGAGAAGAGTGAATTTCTTAAAGTCTAGACTATGGTGAATTTTTTAGTTTATTGATGCTGAGAGAAGTGGATTTGGAGATTTCATTTTCTAGTTTTGACTAACCCCACCCTCAAAAATAGCCTCAAATATTTCTGCAAAAAACTTCACAGATTGAAAGTAATATGAATAAAGCCAGTGACAGCAAATAATGAAAAAGAAGAAAAAAAATACCCAGAGGTAGTAGGAGTTCCTTGTCTATCAGAATACAAGGTAAAAATTATAAAATCTTACCTTATATGACTCTTATGAAATATATGTGTAATTTTTAGCAAAAACATAAATATTTTGTAACATTTGCCAATCATATAAAATGATTATTTAAAATATTATTTCACACATGAAATTCTACATATTTCATATATAATCTGTTTATAAGTAAATATTATGTTTTATAAGTACATAATATGTTAGCACAGTATAAGTAACTATACATATATTTGTAGTGTGTGCTAGACTATATTTTATTGCTAGGGATGAGAGATCAAGGAAGTTTACAATACTCTATTCCATTCAAGAAGTTACATTTCACTACATGTTCCTTTATCTTACTTTCAGGAGCAATTAGATACAAAATAAATATACTGAACTAAGACTGATTTTCTTTTAATAAGAAAAAGAGTGGTGTAACAGAAAAAATAGTGAACTAGATACATGGTTCTGGATTTTTGTCTTAATTCTCTCAGTAGCTAGCTAAAAATAACATTAAAAGCCACCATTCACTAAATGGCTGTGACCATGCTTAACACTTGCTAGTCCTTCACAGATATCAATTTAACAATATCAATTTAACAATCACAATTTAACAATATCAACATAACAATCTTATGCCATAAGTAACTGATCCAGTAGGAGAAAAGAAGTGGAAGAAAAAAAAGAAAAACACCTGTCACTAATCAAATAAATGATAGTTAAACAACATGAAGCTTTTATTTTTCCCATTACCTTTGCAAAAATAAATTGTAATATATTTTGTCTACTATTAAGGAAGACATGGAAACTGGTACTTTTATTACCACTTATTAACTGTGCATCCTTGGGCAAGTTAATTAACGTCTCTGGGGTACAATTTCTTCAAATTCAATTCTTCAATTTCTTTTTATATAATGAGAGCAATAATGCCATATATCTTAAGGACTATTGTGAGAATTAAATATGCTAATTAATGTAAAAGTTTATTCACAAGAATGCCTGGCACATAAGAACCCAATAAGTTAACTATCCTACACTGCTGATAACAGAAATTTTGGAACATAAATTGGAATTATGTATCAAAAGCCATAAAGGAGGTCATTAACAATAACCCATTCCTGCAAATCACTCTGTCCTAAGGAAAATATACAGTATTTTGGAGAAATACACATGTGCACAAACAGAAAGCCATTCATTGTCACAGTATTTATAACAGTGATAAAAAGTGGTGAAAAGGGGGGCTGGCCCCGTGGCCGAGTGGTTAAGTTCGCGCGCTCTGCTGCAGGCGGCCCAGTGTTTCGTTAGTTCGAATCCTGGGCGCGGACATGGCACTGCTCATCAGACCACGCTGAGGCAGCGTCCCACATGCCACAACTAGAAGAACCCACAACGAAGAATACACATCTATGTACCGGGGGGCTTTGGGGAGAAAAAGGAAAAAATAAAATCTTTAAAAAAAAAAAAAAAAAAGTGGTGAAAAGGAAATACCCTACACTAGAAGGATTACATAATAATATATGGTCTTTCCTCATTAGAAAGATAAGCTAACACCAATAGTGACCTTGATCTTGATCCAAAAGTCTTGGTCTTTAGATCATATTTCATGGAAAGTATGAAAAATAATTTAGGCCATAATCTTAACTGAAAAACACAGACTAGCAAATTTCACATGTATGTTTATATTTTTATTTACATATCATTATAATGGACAAAGCTACTTTGGATAAATGATTGAAGGAAACTTTTAAAATTATAATGGTGGTTTTATTTGGATGGAAGTGAGGGGAGCAGTACATACTACCTCCAAATATGTCATTTTGGCATATTAATTATTTTGAATTAAAGTTACTTAAGATATAGCCAGGGTAAGAAGGACATTCTAACCCTCCTTTGTCCGCCTGAAAGCAGGAAATCAATTCTTCATGTGGAGGGTGACCTCCATGCACCTATTGCCAGAGACAGGGACTTCAGGAGCAGGAAGACTGTGTGAACAAAACTTGCTGCTTCTTCACCAACTACCCCTAGCCCAAACCCCTTTGCTTTGTCAATTCTTCACAAATTTATTGTTTCGTTGTCTACAAGATATAAAAGCTGCCTGCTTTGGCCATTTCTTTGAGTCTCATATTTTTATGAACTCCTGTACATACAAAATTAAATCTGTTTTTCTGCTGATAATCAATCTGTCCTAAGTCAATTTAATTATTAGGCCAGCCAAAGAACCTAGAAGGAAAGAAAGGAGAGGTTTTCCTCCCCTCCAGTGAAAGGATGAGTGGACTGTTTGTTTTCCATTAGCAAAGGTGTTCCAGTTTCTGCACTGTTTATGTTGAAACACACCCGTAGTCATACTTTGTGATTTTCTCCACCCTCTTGTCTCCAACCCCACTTCACTCAGCTTAATCCTGAAAAACCAATGAAAAATGTTCTTTTGAAAAGGCTGGGATTAATACAAACATCATTTCTAAATTTTTCTTAATTGAATGAGTATTATTTGTAAAATATTTGAAAATAATCTTCTGAGATTTTTATTACTACATTTCTTCTTTCGCCACAGCGTTCACAGTCTAAGGCTGCTAAGTAGGGTGAGCAGTATGAAGGGTTTGTAGATAGTGCTTGGGGACAGCACATCTCCCAATATTTAAATTACCTTTTAAAAAAATTATTAAAACATAAAAGCATCCAAAGAGTAGGAAGGGAAGGAATATTTGAACAATTCTCCTTTTACTTTCTTTCAATACAAAGCCTGCTTGCCTTTTCATAAAAGACACTAATAGTGTAAGAAGGTTTTCTTCATTTAAATTATATCTCAGTTAATGGAATCCCCACTACAGAATCATATGCATTATCTAATTTTTAGCAAAGAGAAAGACTAAAGACCTTTTGAGAAAGTTTTGAAAAGATGCCTCGCTTCTACCTTCCCCATAAAATAGCTTGAACGTTAACGAAAAAGATTATGTAATAACATTCTAAACTGTTTAGGAACCAATCGTTATAAACATCTAGAGAATGTTATCACTATTAAGAAGATTTCCCCCTATCTCTAGCATAAAAATGGTGTTGGATTTCTACTTGTCTTGAAGAAGCATGTGTTATTCAGCCTTGTTCTTTCAATACCCAAAATGTGCAGCAATTTGCAAGCAATCTTAGCCAATCAGAGAAATAAATATTTAAAGCAATTTCCTAAACACTGTATTATTTACCATCTTTCAAAGGTTGGAGCTCTTTAATCAAATCACATGAACTTTTATTTTCAATGTGTTATATATACTGAAAGCTTTCTCCTAAACTGCATGTACTTACAATAAAAAGCCATATTTTCATTAATCATTATAGCAATGCTCTTTTTTTCAACCAAGTTTTTCTTGTAGTGTGGTATTTTTCCATTGCTGGATGACATTTTGTTTTTAGTGGATGAATTTTTTCATGCCAAAGCATTTGACAACATCCCAGAGAAAACCTTGTGCTGCATATTTCCTAATTCTTCTCTTGCTAAGTTTCATAACTTTTAAAGCTCTGCTTTGAAGAGTTTTATAATTAAACATTGAAGATGAAATTTTAATTTTTACCTACAGAACCTGCTAAACTTTATTGGATGAGTAAGTAAGCAAAGAAGCAAGTGTGAAAGTCATTCTTTCATGCAATACATATTTATCGATTCCCTACTGTTCTAGGCACCGGATTTATAACAAACAATTTGTTAAACAAGGTAGACATACTTCCTCTCATGCAACTTACATTCTGGTGAATGGTTTCCAGTTCTCTTTTGGAAGCTCTAAGGTTAGGTGTTTTTCCAAATGTGTAGAAAATAGACCACAGGGTTTCTTCTTACCTCTGCCAGAGTTGGAGGAGACTTCATCGTTCCATCCTGCCTTTCTGTCTGCTCTTCTATGTAGCCTCAATTTGGAGGGCGAGGGGACACACAGAACAGTGTTGGAGGAGGTCATCGAGAGGACTTGACCTCCGGTTGACCCGTGAGCTGGACCAGGCAATCAGAGGTTCCTCATCCCCTCCTCTGTCCTTGGAATGTGAATTCCACCCACCATTCCCATACTAGGAGCTGTTTTCGTAGTGTGGAGAGAGTAAGGTGGCGCTGAGACCATCTGGACGGTCCATGTGACGGCGCCCAGATAGGGCCTCTACATAAACTTTAGAGATGCTGGCAGGCAGATGTAGAGATCTACTCGTCTTGTGGCCACCCAAGACAAGGCTCCTATGGAAGTTCGCTTGCTCATTAAACTGCCACTCACCAATCTGGAGTGGTCTGCCTCTTCAGCCTCTCCTTGCCCTCCATGTACGAGGGCCAGTTTGCAAACCAACAAACAGGAGAAACTTTTTTTTCCTCTTTTCTCAAGTTCCACCATTGATTGCTAACAACCACAAAGAGGCTGAGATGATGTAACTCTTCTTAAATTGATCACCAAACTAACAAAAATGCAAAGAAGAGAAGCCTGTGATGGGCACAGGGCTGGGGTGCCAGGATTAAAGGATGTCTCTGAAAGCCAAACGATTTTAACATTATCAGCAATTATGATTGTTTTTCCTGACACTTATTCTGTTATCACGGAGTGTAATAGAGAGTTAATCATATTCTTCATTCATATATATTCCTTGAGCACATGTCCCTGTCTGCTCCAGTGCTGTGCTGGATACAAAGGAAAACAGTTCAAGGGCCGGCCCAGTGGCGCAGCAGTTAAGTTCCCACATTCCACTTCAGCGGCCCAGGGTTCACCAGTTTGGATCCCGGGTGCAGACCTACACACCGCTTATCAAGCCATGCTGTGGCAGGCATCCCACATATAAAGCAGAGGAAGATGGGCACGGATGTTAGCTCAGGGCCGGTCTTCCTCAGCAAAAAGAAGAGGATCGGTGGCAGATGTTAGCTCAGGGCTAAACTTCCTCAAAAAAATCAATCAATAAATAAAAATTTAAAAAAGGGAAAAACAGTTTAAAAGTTATGGCCTCTGCCCACAAGTAGATTATACCCTAACCTTGGAACCTCTGATAGCCCTAATAATTAAAAACAATGAAGCATAAGCTCAAAGGAAGCTATTTGTATTATAAGGTGCTGTGCTCCTCTTTATTCTTTGAGGGATGTACATGATGAATAAATGAGGCCTGCTCTGGAAGCACCATGACAGAGAAGGGTTGCTAAGATTTATACACAAAAAGCGCAGGTGACAAAAAAACACACAAAGCAAAATATGAAAATGGTAAGAACAAAGCCATCAAAAAGATAGTCTGTGCCCAGAGTCCACCCAGACTAGACACCTAGACTTGTGTGAATGCCAAACTACCCATCTAGAGCCAAAGACCTGTTGGAAGTGCAGGATGAGAAGAGCAGTGGGTGGAACCACCTACGCGCTCAGCACAGAAGGAGTGACAACAATGCAACGGAGTCAGGAAGATGCATTCACATAGACTGAGCTTTCACTCCATGTCAGGAACTGTGGCAGGCCCTGGACCTAGCCACAAAGGCCAGGAAGACAGGAAAAATCCCTGCTATCGTGCAGCTTGAGTTCTAGGTTTCTGATAGTGGCAGTTATAAGGAGCTAATAAAATGGAATAATGGAATGGAGGAGGATGCCAGGTTGAATAGGGTTAAACAGACTGAAGGGCCAGACTTGCAAAAGTCTGGGGCAGAGCATTCCAGGCAGAGAGCATTGCAAAGGCCCTAAGATAGTGCCTAGCTTGATATTTGACTGGAACAGAAAAGTGAGTGTAAGTAGACCACTGTGAACAAAGGAGGAAGGTGTTGGAGAAGCTAAGTGGAGAGCAGATTACATAAGGCCTTGTATAGAATGAATCTGCACATTACTCTACCAGCACTTGTAAAAATTTAACACAAGGAGAGAAACAGTAAGATTTACACTTTAATAAATTACTCTAGCTGCAATCATTTACATGAAATGATTCATCAGTTTTTTCACCACCCATAACTCTAACATGTTTCTCTCTTGCTGTGCATAATAACTATATTGAAGGTGACCGTACTTACTGGCTCGCTCAGGATATTCTCAGTTTATACCTGTTACCACAAATTATCAATAGTACCCTCACTCACTCACACCTGTGTTCTGGTTTAGACTAGGGTTGCCCAATTTTTTCTGTAAAGGGCCAGAGAGCAAGTATTGTAGGCTTTGTAGGCCAGATGGCAATGAAATTCTGCCAGTACAGCACAAAAGCAGCCACAGACAATACATAAACTAATGGATGCGGCTGCGTTCCAATAAAGCTTTATTTATGGATACCAAAATTGAATTTCATATAATTTTAATGTATCACAAAATATTATTCTTCTTTTGATTGTTTCCAATCATTTAAAAACATAAAAACCATTCTTGGCCCATGGGCCTTAGGAAAACAGGTGGCTGGATTTGGTCCATGGATTGTAGGTTGATGAATCTCCCATTTAGATGATAAATTAGATGGTGACCCTTACAGTCACTCACGTTTACTGAGGACTTCCTATGTGTCAGTCAATCCTCACAACAAGCCTATGAAGTATATACTAGTATTATGTGTGTTTTGCAATGAATAAATAGAGTTATAAACAGAAGCAAGTCTAAGGAACTCACTACCCAAGATATCCATGCTAGAAAGTGGCAGAAAGTCTACTTGTAGAGTCCACCATCTTAACCACATTGCTAAGTAATACCACAATACACTTCATTCTCACCCTCCCAATGGGCATTCTTCCTTCTCATCATTTTTCTAATTCTTACATATTTTTAGTCTCTCTTTCTTTCTTCATTACTCCCTTCTGCTTTCTTTTTTCATGCCCTCTTCTCCCATCCTCTATCAAAATTATAATTATAACCTGGTTATATGCCTAGGACCAGAAACAAACAAACCCAAAATTAGATTGCACAGAATAAAGAACAGTGCTTTCAACCTCTATAATTACCAAATATTTCTACTTTTCTTTAGAATTTCTAAACATAATTATTCCCTTCATATTCCTCAAATCAAATCTCTTTTTTCTTCTAAGCACTGGCTTTCTAGGTAGAAATGTACCTATTCTCTTATTTCATTGTATTTCTCTTTTAACAACCAGAAGAACAGTTGTTTTCTTTGCAATTGTCTTGTGAGAAAACTCCTAATTCTCTCTCTCACTCTCCTCCTATCTATAATGAAATGGTGCCAGGTTAAACGAGATCCAGATAACTTACTCTACATTCTTATATCTACGATGTTCTATAGTGCTAGTGCATTAAACTGGGAATTTTACCACCATATTGAAGAGCTGAGGTTCTATATTTCAAACATCTCTCTTTACAAATGAATTCTTGGAACACAGGTTGTTCTTAAATTGGGGGCTTTCAGTATACTCTGCCACAATCCTTCACAGTTTAAAGCATTTGACAAGTGTTTATTTAATGGTGGCTGTCTATTTTGATAGTACAGATGGATAAAAAAGGAGTGTACTTAATTCCAGGACCACTTTCACTCTTGAAGCTTCTTGCCAGCAACAAGGCAGCAGTGGAGCTCAAACAGTTTATAAATGTCAACAAAATCCCATGAACAAATTACTGCCTGAGTCATTTTTTTAAGTGTCTTATTTGGAAAAACATATACTTTTTAAGAGAGGAGAAAAAAGATGCCATTTGATTGTTGACATACACTTCCATTTTCCACTAAATTGTTGTTAACAAATAAAAAACCAAATCAAGTTGAAGCCGTTGATTTAAGTTGCTCATTCCATACCAATTTCTGAAAATGTTAGGGGGGCATTAAAATCAAAGATGCACTTAGGGAAAAACATGCACTTAGTTTGGAGGGATGAGTGAGAACAACCTGCTTGGTTCATTTTAAGCTCGCAGATTTATCAACACTGGGCGCACAAGGGAAAGACAGAGTGAGTGTTTATGAGCTCTCGAAAAGGATTGATTTTTACAAGTTTCTGATTTAGCTGGAAGGGGTGCCTATATATTTAGTTAGCAAAAGGGTTAATGGATTCAACCTTTTGAAAAATGTACTTCTTGACATGCATATAACATGATGGATAGTTAACTGAATGCACATACGTAAACACAGGTGAAAACAAATTAATTGGAAGGTATAGGGTTTATTGTTTATTTTTTTCTTGATAGATGGATCTCATTATTTTCCTTGGGCAGACAAAGCCATAACAGTTCCCAGAGAAAGGAGAAGTGACAGCTTCAGGAAACTGCTTACAGATGGACAGCCAGCAGGCTAAAAATATTACTTGTGTCCACCTCATCAATAAGATGGCTCCATGAAGAGTGGCAATTATTCTTTTCCTGCTTGTGCTGCCCTTTGAGAGGCCTGAAGATGATTATTGATAACTGGATATGTAGAACACAATATATACAGTAACACTAACTCATTTACTATGGCAAATCCATCTCAGAGAGCATCGCTGCCTTTCATGCCATTATTTAAAGTGGCAACATGTACCCATCGATGTCTTAGAGGACTATGCTGATACTATGTTTTGTTACAATACTATTAATTATTAATGATACACATTTATTATTCACCTATATTTAGAGAGTCTGTATTATGCACCGCAAAGAGGGAAAGAAACATCCCTGAATTGCAGAAGGTGAGTTCTCAATCTTGCATACATATAAATGTCACCAGAACTGGCCTTTATCTTTTCCTTGGCTATCTCAAAGAGGATCTTGAAGTTTCTTGTGACAATAATACCAAAATAAATGGATAAAAATAAAACTTTATGTAAATCACAAACTATCAATCCGTGTTAAGAATCAAGAAACAAGATACGTAGCTTTATTATTTTTTTAATGTGAGAAAAAAACTGTAGTACCAATTACTGTGTGGAAATTAAAAAAAAAAAGACCTTCTCAATTAAAGGCACTACAAAATAAATGAGAGTTTCCAGGCATCAGCACAAAGCTAAAGGGATTTCAATGGCATCATTACTTTTATTACCCTGCATTGCTCAGCCAAATCTACTGCAAGGTTGTGTTTTGGCATAAAATCTGTCACGTACTTGCAGAAATGTGGGCAATGGATCAGCTTACCTGAAATCAGTGGAACAAACACGCAAAATCAGAGCACAGCAAATGTTATATTCAGACAGTTATCCTGCTTTATGCAGATAGGAGAAAAGCTATTAACCAGGGAGAGAGTTAATAGAAAAATGGAAGACAATTTCAACCATAATAGTCAAATCTTGACATGTTAGATCATCTAGTTTAAGGTATTTGAGGCTATTCACATTGCCTTTCGTTTTTGAATATCCCATTTCCTGGCATTTATATTCTAGAATAGATGAAAATGATGCACATTTTTGTTAATTTCAACAAAGGAGAGAATAGCAAAGTGATTTTCTAAAAATCAGTCTAAATGAGAGAAAATGCCCCATACTCCACTAAATTTTTCAGATTCTTCCTGGGCCTGAAGGTCATAGTAATTAACTGTGCTCTATTATTCTAGAGTTGCACAGTTATCCAATAATCAGGGATTCCACCCAGAGCTGCCATGACTTGACTAAGGGGACCCTTGTTCCCAGTTTTCCTAAATGTCTAGTCTCTGAGGACGAAAGACAGGAGTTCATTCAAAGGTGAACTGTCTTGCTGAGTTTAAAAAAGCAGTGGATAATTAGAAAAAAATAAGCAACCATGAAATATCCTCCATCTAATTCTCAAATCATGTGCCCATTTTTTATTTCAACCTCATAAAACTAATAGATTTTTCAGTCTCTGATACAATTATTGTTTTTCTTATTTAAAAGATTCCCAGGGCACTAGTATCTGAAAAGAAAATATTACTCATTCAGTAGTGCCATGGTGTTATTATATTTTAAACTATGCATTTGTTCAATGCTGCCTTTTGTAATTTCATGAGAGAGCAACTAAATGCAGTGGTATTTATTTTAGGGGAAAGAGATACTAAAACCTTTGTGGAATTTTGAATGCAAGTTGCTTCTCTCACCTCCTTATGATGAAAGAAAACTATAATTCTGTTCAGATGGCAGGATTTTTTTTAAATGGGCAATATAGAAGACCTTCTAGATGAAATAATATTTGAAATACATTTCACCTGAATTTAAGCAAAATTTGTAAATTATTCATTCTACCTGAAAATTAATATCCAATGGCAAATTAATAAGGAACATTGACATATTCTTTATGTAAAGAGGTGTCCACTGTAGATAAAGAGCCCATTCCTTCCTTGATCTCTGTGCCCAGGGATCTGAGTCACAGGGAATCAGGTTTACTGAGAGACAAAATCCCCGAGTCTGACCCTTTGGCTAATGGAAGGAGGAAGGGAAGAAGTTGTCCAAAACTCACAAAATGCTATTCTCAGAACCCTGGGCAGAGAAAGCACTAGGTGACATGTTTGTTGAATGTTACCAATGGACTAAAGGCAGTGGATGTTGGTATGTTAGGTTTCTTCTCTATCCAGGCTAACTATTATAGTTTGATCATTTATCCCATAACATTATGACATGATTAGAAGAACTCAGAAATACTCCTGCAATATATTCACCAATTTCTAATAGCTACTGTCTGAGTAAAACTTACACAATGAAATTTGTTTGCCTGGACAAGTTCTTCCTCTACCACAAAGCCCGCTCTGTCGAATTCTCAATACTGTTTTTCATGTCTACTGTTACCATAGCCTTCGGCACAAATCCTACCATTTCCCACCACTTCTTTTCATCCAGCTCTGTCCTATCTTCCATCCCCAGGCCTCTTCTGCCCGTGTTCCAGGCCAATGACATAGCAGAATTCCCTACTAGATCTCTCATCTGTATTCTTTCAGCAGCTTTTCCTTAAGAGGTCATGTGAAGTTACAGGAAAAACAAGGCTTTGACTCAGCAGACCTGTGTCTTGAAACCTGTCTCCCCACCTGTATCCGATGTGCCCTTATCCAAACCCCAATGATTTTCTCAGCTTGACTTCCCTTTTGAGTGCTCTTGTGATGACAACATAAATAATATATCTAAAATGCTTTACCAAATACACATATTAATTCTTTCTATTCATGCCATCAATTGATTATAATGCTTTCTTTCCTTCCTTATAAACAGGCTGTACCATCTCCAATACCCTTACGTTTGTAAGCATCAGTCTTCCTGTTGTTTTCTCCATCCTCAGGGGCTTGAAATCTGGAAGAATAACAATTCTAACATACTGAACTCACCGTTCCTAGAATCTCATAACTGCCAGACTAATCCAGATTAAACATTTCATGATTCTTGGACATATTTTCCTCCTCAAGCCTTTTAGAAACACTTTCATATGCTCATCCGTGCATCCATTCCAAACTTTACTACAGAGAGGAAACCATCTTCTAGAACAAAAATGATCTAATTACTCATTGGACCAAATCTACTGCTGAAGAACCTGGTCTTCATTGTGGCTTAGATGCACACAAATGATCAAGCAGTGAGCACTGGTTAAACAACATCACACTGCCTCTCCTTGGGGGATTGCCAGGATCATAACTTGTCTCTGTCAAGGACACAGGAATTTAATAATGCAAGGATTCTCCCTACACCTAGAAAGGTGTAGCAAACAGCCCCTTGCCCGGGGTTCTGGTCTAAGACAGGCGGTATTTAATGGTCAGTGAAATGCTGACATCGGAAACAAAGAAGGTATAACTAAAAGTGTGCAGTGTCTTGCTTTCAACCATTATTCCACCACACATTTTGAGCTGTGAGCTTTCTCCTCTTGTTTGGCGTTTTTACCTGCTTATTGTATATCATATACATGTTGGCCAGTGCCCCAGATGTTAAATTTAACAAGTCAATCATTTTTGCTCCTTCTCTCACCTCATTCATTCCACTTCTCCCTCTCCCTTCTCTCCTGGTCCCTGACTCCCACCCGCTTTTGCCCACCCCTCCCCCTCCCCTTCTCTTCAGTTTGCCTCCATTCTAATTTCTGAGCCTTCACTGGCTCACTCTTCTCTATTTCCCACATTCAGACCACTGGAATCAGAGATGAATCAACGAATTTAAGCCCCATATATAAAGGCCTATCTCACACATGGTTCTATTATGAGACTTTTTTCCTGCCTTTCCTCATCCTCATGTTAACTGAAAATGATCTTTGGCATTCTTTGAATATCATTAAGTACTTTTTGGTGAATCATTTTGGACACTTACCATATTCTCCTATCTGTTAGAGATTCTCGACAAATAGCTTACCCTTTCTGTACAGCTTATCTTGTAAAGCTTGCATTTTTGTACTTTTGGGAAAAGGTGTTTTATTAATTTGTATGTTTTATTAATTTTTTTAACTTTTGCATTAGGCTGTCCTTTACCAATAATTGAAGTTTCTTTTGGTTAATTGTTTAATAAAAATCCTGTCTAGTTTCTACTTTCCAGTAACTTTTGCTTTCCAATAGAAACATTAAAAAAGCACTCAAGCAAGTGCTTAGAAATATACATATATATGTGTATATATAAAAGCTATGCTCCTGGACATTGTTTTCCTAATTGGGCATGTTTCTTCACATTTGTGTAATACTTGCAAAAGGGCGTGGATTTATTCCATCTTACCGCAGGAGTCACAAAGAAAGTAGCCTTTTGGGGTCAGGTATAAAGTATCAGCATGTAATTCTAACCCTTTCTTCTGAGATCAATACAGCCATGGCTTGTGACATTTGCTTAAGACTTGTTATTTTAAGTGATGATGATAAAAATAGCTACCTAAGCTGTTATTAGTATGGTTACATAGACTCAGCCTTACTGTTTATGAATCAAATATCCATTTTTAGATTTTGAGTATTGCCTACAAATTATGTACACAAAACTGTATTGATTCAATCAAGTATAAGCCTCAGTTAGTGACACTGTATCATCAGATGTCAAAATAAGGACTTTCTTGTGTATTCCCTTTATCTCTCCATCCTCAATTCCACGTTCCATGGACAGTTACTTTATGTATTTAATATACACCCCCCCAAACTGCCTACTTTGTATATCTATATTTACCTATGAAAAATATACTATTGGTTTGTATATGTGATTTTTTTGTGTATGTATGTTTTATATATAACTTTGAATCTACAGAGTTTAGCAGTTTATGTATTCTTGTGAAATTCGCTATTTTTACTAAAACTCACATAATCTCCACGCATGTTGATAAAATATGGATGTCATTAATCCCTTTTTATTTTTGTATCTTATTTTATTATATGATTTTACCATGTTTTACCAATCCATTCATCAACTAATGGACACGCAAGGTGGATGTTTCACTGTTACAGACAATACTGAAGTGAACATTCACGGCATAGGTTTCTGTGTGTACATTGTTTTATTTGTGAAATTTTATTCATTTTTCCCTTTTGAACATTTTTTTATTTGTGAGGGTCATTTTCCTTATAATATTTCATGCTCTAAAGGACAAAATGTTCAAACAAATTAAACTATGAAAATAATACATTGCTCTATTTTATCCATTATTAATATACACCTGGTGTTTAAAGGATTTAACATCTGAAAATACATGAGGGAAAAATATTATATTGTTTTTCACTGAAAAGACATTGTAAACCTAACAGTCACTTCAAAGAGAAGCTGACACCATCTTCTACCTAGGGAAAGTATATAAATCAGTTAGGACATACGACACATATAATTAAGCAATTCCTGCAGTGTCTTCAAGATAAAATAATAATACAATAAACTTACAGCTACTTATTTTTTAATGAATGAGTTGCAGAATAGAACAATGGAGGACTACTGAGTCAGTATGTCTCAAGGGTAGTTGAATTACACTTGGAAAGGAAGGCTTTCTTATAAACTCAAGCTTTGGGGGCTGCTATAAGGAAGAAGTCAGTGAAAACAAAGAGATAATAAACATGAAGATGTCACTAGATCAAATACGTTGTGCCATAGGCTCACATTACCACTTGCTCTAGCTTCTACAAGTGTGAGCGCTATCGTAGAACTGTGTACTGGAATGAGCACCAAACTGGATTTACAAAAGTGGGGTTCCCATCCCACCTGTGCCTTTTACAGATTGTGGATACAGATATATGTGGTAAGATCATTCAATTATTTGAGCCTCAGATAATTCATCTTTAAAATGGGCATAATAGTACCCACCTCACAGAGTTATTCTGAGTATCAAATGATATATGTGTGAAACTTCTGTAAAATTCAAAGTGCTATAGAAAGAAAGTTGTTATTGAAATTAATTGTCATTATTGCCTCATTTTAAATATACCTTAGAGAGATATGGACTATAATTTACCACCTACTCTGGTGGTCTGCTATCCCCACCACCACCAGGCAGTCAGTAGGGGTTGGGAGTGACTTATTGTCATGTGCCACTTTTGACTGCTTTGAGCTTCCTACCTTAGTGACACCACTTCCAGTTCCCCTAGACGTGTAAGAAGATCAATTCTATAAGCTTTATCTGTTTTTGGCCTTTTATTGGATACCACTAAACCAATGCTTCCAGGGAGGCCAAGGCTAAAGTCATTCCATTCTCCTAAATGAACTTAACCAATTTGATCAAATCATTTTGGTCCTCTTCATAGCACCCCGACCTGAATCTTGGTACCACAAACTCCTAGTTTCTTCCCCAAGATATTTAATGGAGAAAGAAAAGAAGGAGACTGTCCTATTAACAGAATTGTTAACAGGCCAAATGAATAAACGACCATTTGTAACATCATACAATGCTATTTCTCAATGGCATTTATGAGTCGCTATTAATAAAAAATTGCTCTTTCTGAACTCTCACATAGCTGTCTTTGAAGTCAATGATAATCATTTTTAACACAATGCTCATTCCCTTCCTCCACAAAGCTCTAACCACCAGGGAGACATTACCTAATTAATCCTAATGCACACAGAGAAGCTCCGAGGTGGTGTTTAGGAAGACAAAAATGTCTATAAAGCTCACCATACTAACATTAAAATATTACTGTTCAAATGCATGTACAAAACACAAGGCTTTAGCCACAAGAATTCGCTTAAAGTAATTTAAATAGCTTTAATAAAATAAAATGGATTTCTATTCACAACTATTATATGCTATACATTTAACGTGGTAAAACAAATTATTTAAAATGAATATCCCTGATATTTAAGATATGTTGACTGACATGTATTTCTTCTTCCCCCTACAAAGGGACAAAAGAATAAGTATTTAAAGATCTTAATCATCTGAAAAATTCCTAAAACCTCTCACTGAGTCAATAGGTACAATTGGCTTTGAACAGTTTTGGTCCTAACTTTTAGACTTTGCATCATTTGAACCACTCAAGTTGTAGAAAGATAGGGAAACTTAAAATGCTTTCGAATGAATTATATTTAAGAAGTGTTGAAGGAAAAAGTGGATGAATAGCCCTACCTAAACTAAGGAATAAAGATGATTGTAAAAATAAGTAAATTTAGCTTTGTGCTAAGGGCAAGGGCACAAATTGACCACAATTTAACTTAGTTAACCACACTGACTGGGGAAAGTCAGGTTATAGAACACAAAATGAACTCCATTTGCCAATCTCTGTGTACAGCAGAGTTTTCCAGGGAAACCCACTGAGCCTCAAGCCAGGCTGAAGGGAGCCTGCTGACCCAGTAAGGTACATTTCTTAGTAATGGAGCAAATATATCAAGGCTGGGGAAGAGTGATGTAGATACTGACCCTGCTTATTATGCCACTGGAGGATGTGCCCCAGGGTGTTCTCTTTAAGTTCACTGAACGCAAGATCATATAGTTTACTCCTTCTGTAGACACCTCATCCAGTGCCCTGATCATTCAGACTAAGTAAAATCCCCTTGTTATATGTTTGTTAATAAACTACCCCCATGAATTTCTTCTTTGGCAAGACTCATCATCCTTATAATTACTCCTTCAATGTATAAATGTTCCAAAAGCTATGAAGTCCATGCAGTCAAGGGCAACATTTCACTCTTCAGATCCCGACGAGCACACTGTTTGGCGTAGTATTGAATACACTCTGACTGAAGGGTGGATGGAGGTTTTGATGGATAGATAGATAAAGCGGCCACATTTATTGACTTTGCCACCAGGTACTCTTCAGAAGCCCAGGGGAGTTTTGCAATGGTTGGGAGAGATCTGGAAGAGTCTGAGAGGAGGGGTCACAGGAACTTCCAGAGCCTTCCTTGCATCTCGGGTATATATTGGGGAATATTTCCATACATTGTTTCCAGTTGAGAATGCATAAGGCCCTACTTCTCATAATCATTTAGTATTCATTTTTGCGTCTGTGTGTTTCAGGAAGATTGGCCCTGAGCTAACATTTGTTGCCAATCTTCCTCTTTTTGCTTGAAGAAGAGTGTCACTGAGCTAACATCTGTGCCAATCTACCTCTTTTTTTTCTTTTTTTTTTGAGGAAGATTAGCCCTGAGCTAACTGCTGCCAATCAATGCTCCTCTTTTTGCTGAGGAAGACTCGCCCTGAGATAACATCCGTGCCCATCTTCCTCTAGTTTTTATGTGGGACGCCTACCACAGCATGGCTTGCCAAGCAGTGCCATGTCCGCATCTGGGAACCAAACCGGTGAACCCTGGGTCACCAAAGTGGAACGTGTGCACATAACTGCTGCACCACCGGGTCAGCCCCAATCTTCCTCTATTTTATGGAGGATGTCACCAAAGCAAGGCTCAATGAGCAGAGCCAGGTCTACACCCAGGATCCAAACCTGTGAACCCCAAGCCACTGAAGCTGAGCATGCGAACTTAACCACCATGCCACCAGGCTGGCCCCTTAGTATTCATTTTTTAACATCTGTTATATGCAAGAAACTAGGCTAGGCCATGTGCAAACAAGCATATAACTCAAAAAGAGTTCTGTATAAAAGTCCTTCCTTATAATTCTAAATATTAGTATTTCTACAATTGTGAAAATAAAATACAGAGACTTGACTCAAAAATTGCCAAGGCCATGACAATTTAGAAATCATTATTGACTATAATAAAGTGTGCCTTAAAAATTATATGATCTTATAGGAGCCAGCTCCATGACACAGTGGTTAAGTTCAGCGTGTTCCGCTTTGGCAGCCTGAGTTTGTGGGTTCAGATCCTGGGTGCATACCTACACCACTCGTCAGCCATGCTGTGGTGGTGACCCACATATAAAAGTAGAGGAAGACTGGCACACATGTTAGCTCAGGGCCAGTCTTACTCAAGCAAAAGAAAAGAAAAGAAAAGCATAAGATTGGCAACAGGTGTTAGCTCAGAGCTAATCATCCTCAGCAAATAAATAAATAAGTAATTATAGATTCTTATAAAAAGAACTGGAGTCTAAAACAATAAGCACAATAAAAATATGTTTTCAAACAGCTCCTATATACTCTCTTCAAGAACATTTGATAAATTCATACCATAAGTCACGTTCAATTCATTAAGTATTCCAGCCTTTAATGATCACTAGAGTCCATTATACAGACCTAACATGATTGAGAGATGCACTTAGGAAAATTAGTGTAACAGCATTAAGTAGTTTGCCGTGTGTCTAAAAAAACATTGCATTTACTTTCCTATTGATAGTTGAACTTTCCAATAATTCTTTACATTAAAAATTAAAATAGCTTACAATCAATTGATAAACATCACAGAGACTCAAAAATATCCGTAAGAATTTAGAGCCCACAAGGCATTTTATTCTCTTGTGCATTCTCACAGTAACTGTCAATCTTCTGTAGATGCTGGCATATTTTCCACTCCTGGAAGGAAAGATTGATCAGTCAGAAAGAAATGTTTACTCATACTGTCTGAACAGCAGTCAGTGCAGAAAATTCTTCCTGAAATATTGAAGTCTTCCTCATTCTCTTTATACCAGTTATACAGAAGCCTGTTATAATTGTGTACACACAAAGCAGGTGATCTCTAGGGCTCTGTCTTGCTTTTCGTTTCTGATTTAGTACATTCATGGAACCATCTCAGCCACCCTCATAGCTTCTTTTACCATCTAGATAATGATTACTTCCAATGCTGTAACTCTAACCCAGATCTCTTTCCCTTCCCTGAATGATTCTATCAGAGTAATTTTCCCCAAACATAAACCTCATCATATGTTTTCCCTATTCTAAAGCCTACAATGGCTCCCCACTGAAGATTGGAAAGTCCAAAGTCCATATTATGTCACACAAAAGCCTTTACAATCAGAGCTCAGACTTTTCTGTGGCGTAACCACTATGCCTACATTATATTACCAACTCTAGGTATTTCAGCTGCCTCAAAGCCTGTACATCACAGGCTGCTTCTGTCTCTCTTCTTCTCTCATGTATTGTCCCCTCCTGGAATGTCTTCTCCCACCCCATCTAACTGGCAACCACATACTCATCTTAAAGAGTTATTTCGCTTTCTAAGGAGTGTCTCCTTGTGATCATATCAAGAAAGAATCTGTAACTCAAATAGTCAATTTTTCTTTTATCTTTGTCAAATACCAGATAATACAAGCATTCTCATTCATCATACTTCCTGCTTCAGGGCTCTCTTTTCCCTTTCAGTTTCACATTCCTGCATCTGAGAAGATATATCTTGAACGATACTATTTTCACCCTTTACTCCTATATCTTTCTTACATTCCTTCAACTCTCCTTGTTTAAAATGAATTTTAAAGTGTTATGAAGTAAAAGGGCTTGAAGAAAAGGTTGTGATGGAAGTTGGGCCCATTAGAATTCAAAATATGTGTCAGGGATGATGAAAGGGTCAATTCATTTTTTACCAAAAACTCAAGTTCCCAATCAAACTGTAAATCATTTTCTCTTTATACAATATTTTGAACGACTGTTCCATTATATTTTCCTTGATTTAGAAATCCTATTTTCACATAATTAGAAAAGTCATAAAGATTTGTATTCTTCAGCTACAGAAAGACAGGTGTCTAATCTGAATATTTCTCATGTCATTTCTGATCCTTCTTTTGATGCTTTCCTAAGTTTTAGACATTTAACAGTCTTTGTGTTCCTACTGCTACCTAAATATATTTTTTTTTTATTCTTGTCTTCATAACTTAATGAACACTCATTACTTCTGTTGAGGATGTAAGTTAATAGTAGACATCTATATTTAATTGTCTATACTTAGTAGCTTTTGTTTTTTCTGTAAAGTAACAATGAATTAATTACCACAATTCTAGACTGTCCTTTTTTCCTTGTCCCTTTCAATCAGTGCAAAGATTCACTCTGTAAAGTTTCCTTGAAATATCTCTAGTTAATCTTAGATATTCTCTTCAGTGAAAAAAACACCTCATTTTCTGGAATTACAAAATGTCAAAAATGTGCTTAATTTTATTTTAAGAAAATAACTTTATTATTGTTGTTTCTTAAATATTTACCTTTGAAACATTTATAATCCAAGCAATCACCAAAGCAGCACAAATCCACAAAATGTTTTGAACATTGATAGAAATTGATGATTCTGCCAAGACTCTAATTTTGTATGGTCATATTGTTAAGTTACCAAAAATGCTATTTAAATATGATTTATGTGTGTGTGTGTGTGTGAGGAAGACTGGCCCTGAATTAACATCTGTTGCCAATCTTCCTTTTTGCTTTTGCTTGAGGAAGATGGTCCCTGAGCTAACATCCATTCCAATCTTCCTCTGCTTTGTATATGGGATGCCACCACAGCACAGTTTGATGAGCAGTGTGTAGGTCTGCACCCAGGATCCGAACCTGCAAACCCCAGGCCACCAAAGCAAGATGCACAAACTTAACCACTATGCCACCGGGCCAGCCCCTAAATATGCTTTTTAACATATGTGATATGACTTACACACCATATATTAATTGGTGGTTTAAAAAGAGATATTATAAACACAAATACTACTAAATCTAATCTAATCTTTCCTTGATGATTCATCAGGGTCTTTAGGATCAGCACTTCAGAGACATCTTCAGGAACTTCAATCAACATTGAAATGCATCCATATGATGGAAACAGAGACATTAAAAGTCTATTCACCAAGATTTTTTGATATATGAGAAAACAGGCAATGCATAATATTAAGCTAAACAAGCAGCATACCAATCTAAACCTCGCATTCAAACATGTA
Organism: Equus quagga; assembly: GCF_021613505.1. Taxonomy (NCBI): domain Eukaryota; kingdom Metazoa; phylum Chordata; class Mammalia; order Perissodactyla; family Equidae; genus Equus; species Equus quagga. Next base: position 12,543,297 of record NC_060277.1, read on the forward strand.
ATGTATGTGAGTGTGTATGCAGAAAAAAATGATAGGAAAACAACTTAAATAATAGCAATCTCTGGGTAATGGCAGTGGAGTCTATGAAATAAGTTTTCTTCAATTCTACAAAAGAAGCCATTCGAGCAACAGGTTTGTTTATGAAAATAAAAGAGGCAAAAGTAAGAACTTAGTATAGGCTACAAAAATAGTTTGATTCCTACAGTTAGAATGTGACTTGATATGCTTGTGAGTATATTGGGAAATATCCCTGTTCAGAAGCAGGAAGAAAGCATGCACAGATGGACGGTGTAGAAGTGCTCTGATGGGGGTAGGAAGGTCAGAGAGGAGACTGGAAGCTATTGAGGCAAGTGTATCAGAAAGTCTGAGGTTTAATTCTACAAAGATATGAAGGATGCCCACGACTAAAGCTATATAATTGATATTCATGGCCATATTACTCTGAAAGTGCTCAAATACATCGAAAGCACAAAGTTAAGTCCAGCTGGACCTAGTGAGTAATTGCTTCACAGGCCTGGGATCCTGAGAACCCAGGGAGGTGTTCTGGGTCTATGAAAATGAGAAGTAACACCTCTTCCTAGGCAAGCCACTGCTGTGATAATTTATACAGCAATAAGGTAAATATTGCTAGATGCCAGAAGACAGGCTGATCAAAGGTCTTCAATTTTTCTTTATCCCTGTTAAATCTAGTGCCAAGAGTTAGCTGGGTATTATACACACTGCTTCTGCTGTCTGCTGAAAGAAGGAATTGGTCACTCTCCAAAATATCTTGGGCGCCAGAGCTGGTATCATTCATTGAGTCTTTAAGAGCGGATGACAAACGGGTTGCCTGGATTTACAGCAGAGCCTCTTAAAGCACATCCTGGCAGGCAGAGGAGAAGCTCTGTGTCCTATAACATTGCTTTCCTCGGTGTGGTACTGTGGGGCCCGTGACAACTCTCTTACATCATTAAGATCATGGAGCTTGCTCTTTAACTACTCATTTATAGAGTGAATTTTCCCCATTTCTTTATTCTCCTCTATATTTCACTCTCTCCACATTATTGCAGATACAGGAAAAGTAAGCTTAGATCGCCTTTCAACAAAGGGTCCAATACATGGGATTTGGAGATGATCTATAGAGTCTGTTTTGCAAATACAGCCTGTTTTAAGGAAAGGGCAGCGATATGGGAGGTACCACATTGAGCAGTGCAGTCACAGTTCTACAAGAAGGAAAATTCGTCTCCAGGCAAATTCAAAGACCTCCTACCTCACAAATTGAACTTATCTTGACGGTCTTCCACGACAGTAATCAGATTGTAAAGGGTTAACCAGAAAGTATCTCTCGAGGAAATAGAAGGAGTATAGGTGTTGGCGTTTTGCTGCAAACCTAAGATTGGTCATATGAGCTCTGTCTTGTCTGACATAAAGAATGTGCTTTTTATAAAGCAGGGGTGGCATTTGGAATAGCTTGATATATTCTCTGTCATCATGACAGACACCACAGGACTACCCTACTCTACTCCTTGCCAGCTTTCCAGCAAGCACTTCAGAGATCGGGTTGTAGAGCCACTCATCACATGGAGAGAGTAGAGAGCTAACAGTCTGCACTCTCAGGCCAGGTAGCAGAATCTTTTCTCACAGCATTACACCCGTAGGCCAGTGGGCTCCAACATCTAGCATCCATCAGAATCACCTAGACAACTGATTGAAACTCAGCTTGCTGGGTACCACTCTCAGAGTTTTGGATTCAGTAGGTCTGGGATTTTGCATTTTTAACAAGATCCCAGGTGATTCTCATGTTGCTAGTCCAGGGATCATATCTTGAGAAACACTGCTATAGACAGGGCTCTGAAATTTCTTTCTTGGTTCAGTGACTACCTGACCTGCACATTACTTTTACCTCCATGTCTCCCTCCTTTTGTCTTTCTCTCTTCTCTCTCCCTTTCCATAAAATATTTTTGATTTGGAAGCTGTGTTCATGGCACAAAGTTGAATAAAAAAACACCCTTCTATTTTCAGGGCAGGGAAAATACTCTGTATGATACCATATTGTTGGATACATGTCATTATACATTTGTCCAAACTCACAGAATGTTCAAGAGTGAACCCTAAGGTACACTACGGACTTTGGATAATAATGATGTGTCAGTGTAGGCTCATTAGTTGTAACAAATGTACCATTCTAGTGAGGGATGTTGATAATGGAGGAGACTCTGCATATAGGGAGGGGGCAGGGCATGCATGGGAAATCTCTGTACAGTCTCTAAATTTTGTTGTAAACCTAAAATTGCTCCAAAAAATAAAATTTTCAAAGAAAAACAAAAACACCTTTCTTATATTTGAAGAGCACTTTTTCTTTACCAAATGTGTAGGAAAGAACAAACTAAGCAAATGTGTAAGACCTGTTCTTTATCATTTAATTCAAACTCTCCTCCTCTGAAACCTACTGTAATGAGAAATGTTAAAAGGGCTTAGGAAGGATCAAGAAGGGTCAAGAGCTCAAGACAGTTCGAGAAACTCTGGGTTAAGCAAGGGGAATAACTTTCTTTAATGGAGAACTTGTTAGAGTGTTAAATGAGTTAATGTGCATTGGGACTCTCCAAGAAGTAGTAACATTATTCTTCACTTACAGAATTTGCTTCATTATGGAATCGTTTTTGGGTGGAATACTAGTGTTCTGGGAATATAATTTGTGAAATAGCATCATTTTAACCAAGGACTCAGATAACTGACTGACTTAAACTAGGTAGGATCATTTTCCTCTTAATTCACTTCAGAAAGAAAGGTATTATTTATATATTAGGATACTGCATACATGTGTAAACAGATTGATTCATTTTTAAGAAAAGTTTACTCCAATAGATTTAATCCCACAAATGAAATCAGGTTTTATCAGACCTATTATGGAATCCAAATTCCTGAAAATCTGCAGAAAAAAAATTGTGAAATACATTGTTCTTTTCCCTCTTTGGAACTGAGGTAGTTATTATTAGAATGTTTAATTAGTTAATTTATTCTGTACCTGATGGCTAAACCAGAGATTCACAAAAGACTTACAAGTTTCAATTTCCAGACAGATCCAATTCTTAAATAAAATTTGTGGATTTCATAATTATTTCCATTTAAACTCACACATGTCTCTAATACTGTATCAAAAGATCATTAAGCTATTAAGCTAAACATTGGATATTTACTGAAAGGGTCAGAGATTGATAAGGATTACTGTTAGTAACCTTTTAAAACCATAATGTATCAATTTCAAATTACAGAACATGGTTTAAATGTCATTTATACATTGGAATAAGCTGAAACACATAATCACTGTCCCCACGAATCACCACTTAGCCTCATTTCTAATCCTCCGATGCAGACAAAGGTTACTGGGCTACAGTCCTTGTTTTCTCTTTGATGAGCATTAAGTGTTTAATTTTGAGGATTTCACTGATCTCTTATACAAGGGCAGACACCAACTGTTTTCTAAACGAGAGTAAAAACTGTATTTATAACCAAATCTGTAAAGATTTCCTCTCCATACAAATGTGTTTAATATTAACTGGAAGTGTAAAATAAACAAGTTCTTATTTATTTATATGTCATTACATAAATTCCACAAAACCTTTCCATTTTTCCATGGCAAGGGGGCATGCCTTCTTTCATTAATTCATTCATTCGTTCACTCAGTATTTATTCAGCTCCAAAGATATGCATAAGATGATACCAGACCAGAGAACAACAAGAACAAAAAAATCAGAAACATACACCAAAGAATATACTATCTATCTATCTATCTATCTATATATATATATATATCTCATATATTCTAACAGGATGGTTTTGACTTAAAGAAATAACTATATCTAAAGCTGAATGGCGCCATAAAAGAGAGAGCTTCATTAATGGAGAGACAGCTTTTTGATGAACCTACAAAATTAACTCAGCTGGATAATTCCCAGCATGAAAGCAAAGTCTCTACTCTTGCCAAGAATCAGAAAACCCAGTTCAGGCTGCTTGAGGGAGTCAAAGTGGGGTGAAGAGCAAAAGACTTATTCTTTTCCTTGCAGTGACTGTGTTCTCAACTCCAGCTCTACATATTGAAATGAAGTTTACTGCTGATTTCATTTCTCTATTGCAGGTGAGAAAATTCCAGCCTTAACATCTTTCAGCGATAATTTGAGGATGTTGCAGAAAATACAGATAACTGATCAGCACTCAGGAGAAAGGTTAGTATTCTGCCAAAGCAATTGACCTGCAAAGTAGGAGGTCAAAACACACCATTTAAATTCTGTCTAGGTGAATGACCTTGTTTAATGCACAAGCAATAGGAGAGAAAGAGCACTGAGAGAGCCCTAATGGAGCCTGGAGCTTCAGCAGTGTTTGGGGCATCACAACAGACATGGATCCAACACAGCAGTGCGATGAATGGGGTCCAGTACTCAGAGGGAATTTCCAGTCTTCCTGACTGGTCACTCATAGGTCCAGTACTAAAAGAAATGTCCACAGCCAAGCGGCAGCAGCTACTGAGGGGAAAACTACTGCAAAAGGCAGGTCCTGACACTCCTGAGGTGAGCATTTTCTGAGATGGGAGAGCAATAAGGGTGCAGATCAGAATAATCCCAATGTGATTTCTGTGGAAATTGTTTCTACAGATTTTATATTTGGGGAATTTTTCTGTCCTCTTTCGTAGTAGCCTTAGAACTTGGCTATAGTTGAAAATGACTACTTTTGCTTTTGTTCCAAAACTAATTTCATCATAAATAGTGACTCCTTAAAATACCTGGACCATGTTGTATAAGCCTACTATGTAATAAGGAGGAGTTGCAGCCCTGCTGGTTAATGCAATTATAAGGCAAAAAAAATCAGAACCTGAACGTTTTACAAGGAATCCCAGAGATATTAACTTCTTCCTTTGTAATCTAACTACGGCTGAAAAATATTAAGTAATTTGCTAAGGGTCACAGGTAGCGGATAAAGGACTGAAAGCAGGGGCTCGACTGCCAATCCAAGTGTCTTTCCACCATACCACGGTGGCTCAGTAGTTTTAATCTAGAATATTTGTCTAGACAATAATGGGCAGAGAACTAGTTACATTTCCTGCCTTTTGCAGTAAACTATAGGCTGTCTTGTTTCCATTCACCAGGGAAGTCAGTGTTTAATGATGTATATGGTCCATGGTTGGACAACACTCCAAATGCTCCATCTTCAAGAGAAGAACACCTCATTCTTCCTTATATTGTCAGTGCCTGATACACTGTCCTGTTCAGCCTAGGTACTCAAAACAGATTTGTGAGAGTTGAACATTTAAGGAATATAAGATAATCTGCTAAAAATCTTCTCCAAACTCTATAATATTTAAAAACCATAATTCTAAAGACATATGATCTCAGCTACCATCTGGTTGTTTGGTCTGCCAGGTGTCTCAGCATGTTCTGTTTTAAGAGGTATTATTTTAAATATTCTCAAAGTGGATCTTGACTGTCAAAAGGCTACAGGACATCTTGTTTATTGTGAGTTTATAAGCAAAGTTAATTTTTTTTTTTACCTCTTTCTTTTTTTTTTGGTGAGGAAGATTATCCCTGAGCTAATATCTGTTGCCAATCCTCCTCTATTTCGTATATGGGATACCACCACAGCATGGCTTGATGAGTGGTGTGTAGGTCGGTGCCCAGGATCTGAACCTGCAAACCCTGGGCTGCAGAAGGAGAGCACACAAACTTAGCCACTATACCACCAGGCCCTCCTACTTTTTCACCTTTTTAAAAGAGCTTTGATATCTGTAGGAAATACAAATTTTAGATTAGTTGCTGTCATATAGGGTAGAACTTAGATGGTGGACCACTGAAAAGTTTCTAAATTAGCACCCGGTCAAATTAATATCCTTTAGCTATTTACTTAATGTTTTAGTAGAGACAGGTAAGAAAGAGACTTTTCTATTAAAAATGTTTAATTCTCCATCAAAATAAGAGAATTATTACATGTGCTACATATATCCAAGCAAGTTATTCTACTTGGAGTTAAAAATCATTTCACAGGCTTTTCTCCACTCATCCAAACAGAATGAGAAATTCCTCTCAGAAGGAAAAGTCTAATATATGTGGACATGATTGCAAAAGTCTTTTTCAAAACATAGTTTTTCTAGCTTTCACTTGGACACTGTAGGTATTTCAGTTTACTTTTAAAATTTACTCTGATTCTCAATAGTTTTCTAAATGCTCAAAAATTTAGAAAAAGAGAGCACACAGTTTATTCCTGTTAACCAGCTCTACGCCACGCACAAGATTTCTGTGGGCTATAACTGCCAATTTCTGCTCCCTGTGAACTTTCAGGTCCCAGAATTAGGGCAAGCCCTACAGATGCAGCACCAAATTTGCAGGGATAGACAGGGAGTAAATATACGCTTCAGAGATCAGTTTGTGGATCTTTTCTACCCCTACCGCAAGTGAAGTGAACACTGAACCCAATTTACATTTCCCGAGTTATGTAAGGACTAGAATGAGGAAACATGAATTAACTGGGCTTCTATTTTCTAATTAATGTAACTATGTTTTGGAGGCTTGGGCAGCTAGTGGCTGGGCCACCCATTAACATGATTCTGTTGTCATATGCTATGGAGCTTTAGGAACCATATGCCCAGTCAGGAGAGGTATTAATACTTCTGCCAAGCGCTATCCTTGTAAGTTCCTCTGAACATGCTTCTTTCTATTCGGGCTTCAAACGCCGTGGCCAACAAGCAGGTGACTATTGACTCACTGTATACAGAGTACATAAGCAAGGACACAAGAGGATATTGGGGAAAAGTGAAGGACCCTTCTGTTTCGTTTAACATACACTCTAGCCTATGAGCAATAATTAAGCCACACTTTGGATCTAAGCTTTCTTTTCTAGTAGTAAGCCCAATGTAATCAACACCAGTCCCTTCCATTATCACTATGGGATTCCCCAACATCCTTCAGATGGTGAAAACAAAGGAATCTTTTCATTTATTCCATTTTTTTTTAGAATTGAGAAGTAGCAAGAATATATTTTTGGGGGGCCAGCCCAGTAGCGCAGCAGTTAAGTTCACAAGCTCAGCTTTGGCCGCCCAGGGTTCACCAGTTCAGATCCCGAGTGCAGACCTATGCACTGCTTGTCAGGCCATGCTGTGGCAGGTGTCCCACATATAAAGTAGAGGAAGATTGGCAGCAGATGTCAGCTTGAGGTTAATCTTCCTCAAAAAAACATAAAAAGAAGAATACATTTTTTGGTTTGTCCAAGTCAGGAAAAGCATGGACTCCTTATTTATTCCTGCAAATGATTTAACTAACTAAAAAAGAGCCAATTTTCAGGAAACAAATTATTCCTTAGAGGAATCGTATCAATGAATACCTATTGATTAGATAAAAAATTAACTTGGTTTTATTAAATAATTTAAAGTTTTATTAATTTAAAATATATATACTTACACTTCATTTATTATACTTCAATGACTTCATCTTTACCCAATTTGAAAGATTGTGAAAAGTGAAGAACATACTCCTAAATTGTTTTCTTTTCCTTTTTATTCATTCTCTGCATAGATCTGACAGCCAATATTTCTTCTTCATTAATAGCAACAAAAACGCCATTTTATATTGTTCAGTGTAAATACTTTATAGCAAAACTAGCAAAATGAACAAACTCACCACAAATATAGAAATTCAACCTCTGAATTGTAACAGAATCTCACTTCACTTTAGCTGATATGAACCTAATCTATCTGCAATAATGTTTGTAATTCAAAGCAGGAAAGCAGAGCTAAAATGTTGAATGATAGCAAATCCCAAAGAATGTCAATACAATAAAATTAACAAAATGTAAGTATTTGCTTTAGTTTGAACAAACTCAATTTGCCTTATGTTTTCAGGATTTCTGCTTATCCAACACAAGTCTAAAAGGTGGAAGTCTCCTTTATTGTTTCAGTTTCTATACCCATAAGGTCTCAATGTCCTCACAACAGTATAAGATGATATGCAGATAATTATCATGAAAAGCATTAGCCATTCAGTTCATAATATTGACAGGAGTGGTGCTTACACTTATGAGTCAAAGTCTAACGAAGGCACAACAGATATGGAAATAACAATAAAGTAGAGGATGCTCTATAACAATAGCTCAATCAAAAGTATATTCACATGACTTCCTACCATGTGGCCTTATTTACACAGAATTACAAATTCACCTCCTAATCTGTGAACTATCCAAATGAATAAAAGTACACAAAATAGCAAACTGGGAGTGAAGCCCAGCAGTAGTAGTACAACACAGACCGTAAGACCCTGAACATTGCAATCAGGCTCTAGTTCTCTCTACTACTCATTGACTATGACCTTGGACAAATACATATTATTATTATTATAAATTATTTTGTTATATATTATTATAATTGTAATTATATATCATTAACCAGAATAATAATGGCTAACACTTTCTATGGTAATTATTTACCTACATTACATCATTTAATTTTCATCTCATTAAAATAAGTACCACTTTTGTCCCTTTTTCAGAGATGAGAACACTGAGATTAAAGATGTTAAGTAACTTGTTCCAGGTTATATGGCTTTAAAGATCTGAACCCAGGAAGCTAAAACCTAGATAGAGCCACGTGCTTAACCACAAATGCCATAGAGTAAGTCCCAGAGTTTCTTTCTGAAAACACCTATATCCCAGATGTCTGGGGAGCATTCAGTGATATCATCAAGCAAAGGCTTAGCACAGAATTTTGGGCTTGGTAAATATTTAGCAAATGTATGCTAAAAAACTAACAAATAATAATAAAAATAACTAACGATAAATCAGGAACCAACAAAAAACAAGAAAAATCAGAATGTCTGCAATATAAAAATTATGTCGGAGATAAGTCTGGCAAAGAGGAAATCAAAAAAAACACCCCAATACAAAAACCTGTGAGATACAGCTAAAGCAGCATACAGAAGAAAGTTCATAGCCTTAAACACATTTATTAAACTAATAAAAATTAAAATAGCTGTATAATGTATATAATGTGAGAATTTTAAAAAGAACTACAAAATGAACCTCAGGAAAGCAGAAAGGACATATAATAAAGATAAAGGCAAACAGTAAGGAATTGGAAAACCATAAATAAATCACACTTATGAATATTAATGAAACTCATAAACAAAATATTAGCAAATATAATCGCACAATATATTAAAAGACTAATAAAATGTGATCAAGTCAGGCTCATTTAAAAAATTTAAGGATGATTCCCCATTAGGAAACCTGTTAAGAAATGGCATGTATTAGCCTAGGTCCTGATAAAGAGAAGAAACAAACCTCTCACAAAGCAGGAACAAATGGACACCTGACCTGGATCACAAACGCACGCTTGCACTGTATGTGCACGTGTTGTAGGGCAGGGTAAGGCTGGAGATGTATATGTGTGCATCTCAAAACAAAACCCATGGTCACGCCTTGTGAATAACAGGAAGCATTCTTATTAAAGTCAGGATATCCACTAATATTACAGTTGTTTGGGAAGTAGTCGTCACTGCAATCAGGCTATAGAAAGAAATAAAAGATAACGATAATTGAAAAAGAAAGACAAATTTATCATTTTTTCTTTCTTTCTGTTTTGTAGAAGCTATGAGTGTAGGTAAATATAAAGCTTAAGAGAAACAACCAAAAGCCTATTTTTAAAAAGATGTAATTTCAGCAATGGGCAGGTTTTACAACTAATATATAAAAAGCAATTACAATTACCATAGGGGAAGGGTGTGGAGGGCAAACGGGGTGATTAGGCTCACATGTGAGGGGATGGACTATAATTAGTTTTTGGGTGGTGAACATGATGTAATCTACACAGAATTTGAAATATATTACGATGTACATCCGAAAGCTATATAATATTATAATCCAATGTTACTGCAATTAAAAAAAAAGAGAGAGAGAATTGCCTCTTCTCTACAATTAAATGCCCAATTTCTGGAAAGCACTCAATAGATATTAATTGAATAAATAAATAAGTGAATGGTTAAATATAAGTAAAACCAAAAAATATTTTTCATTTAATGATAGCAACCTTAAACAGCAAATACATAGGATTAACTTAAGAATAAATGTATCTAGTGTATATGAAGATGTAAGATGTAAAAGAATGAATGAATGAATGACCAGGTTCAATATTATAAGTACACAAAATACAAATATATATACATATTTACACACATACATATATGACTGTGTAACACATTCCCAGTAATCAACAGAAATCGTTTATTTGGTAATTCTAAAAACCCTTGAAATCAGCCTTAATATCTGAAATAGAAGATTGCTGCGAGCTACTTGCCCTATCACATATTAACTAATACTATAAAGTCACAATAATTAAAACAGTATGATTGTGTGCTGCAACAGAACCTACTTATTGGCCTATATAGAGAGTTATCTCTAGGTGCTGGTATTTCCAATTTTTTTTTTTTATTTTTATTGGTAATATTTAGCCAACTTGCTTGTATTTTTTAAAAAAGCATGCATTAATACTTTAAAATTAACAGATGTTTAAAAACTTATGAAAGAATGTCCTTTTTAAATGAGAAACACAACATATATGAAAATAAAAAGGATCCCAACTATTATTCATGACCATGAAAACCTGTCTGAAAGAAGTCTTCAATTTAAAATTGTCAGACTTGTCAGAGATCTCCTGAGGGAGGGAAGACAGTGCTGGTTAAACACCCTTGATTCTAAGTGCAACAACTTATAAAATATTGAACCCTTCTGTTAATTTGCTTTTGATGGAACTAAAAAAGTATCAATGTGTACATAGTCCTAAATAAAGGTGCCAAGATCTTATGTACCTACCCATTAAAATGAAACTTCTTGGGTGCATTTCATTAAAGTTATATACCACAGAAACTGCCTTTGAATCTATTCTTATCTAAGTCAGTTATGGTACAGGAACTGTAAACTAAATTCATAGAAGGTGACACATGTGTGAGAAGAAGAGGAGAGTATGGGGGAGGTGAAGAGGGAGTGGAGAAAGTAGAAAATGCATTACCAAGATATTCTGCTAAAAATCAGGATTCTGCAGCCACTAGTGATTTCTTGAATTTTACCTCAAATCTTACAGTACAAAACATAAAGTTATTAAATATGCCAGTATTTAGATACAGTCCTTCTTGGATCTCATATTTCCGCTTAAGAGTATGTAGTTTAAGTGTCTTGGTCAGTTCCAAGTGGAAGCTGGAGTCTATAACGATCAACAACCAAATAAAAATGAAACTTCACACATCAGCTGAATTGCGGCCTATCTCACTAAACTAACCATCGTGTTTCAGCCTCACCTAAATTAATGTGAAATCTGTGGTCAGCTTGGTTGATTTCAAGATCATAAAGAGGAGGGATCTTTTCAACCCTCATTTTCAGTGTCAATACAAGCAAGCCCATGATTCTTACCCCTGCAGAGGACACACACATCCAAGACTCAGGCCTCACCAGAAAACTCACGAAAATCATGATTCTGACTTTCACAAAATAGCTCTGCTTTCAAGTACATCCGTTTGGTCTTGCTGGCCCTTCTAACTTCTGCCCAACTGGGGACCTTTCATACATTCAGCACACCTTTAAAGTTGACTTTTGCTCCCATTATTCTACAGAAATTTACCCATCTTATCACACACCCAGAAAGTTTCAGAATTCCAAAGCCCAGTCGGCTATTCTAGTCTTTGGATAAATGTTACTATAATGTGACACCCAAAGATCACCAAAACCTCCAAGGAAGAGCATGTGGTTTCCAAATCAGCCTCAAGATGCTCTTTGATGCATGTGGGACATAAGACCGGTGTAGGGGAGGAAGACATTTCCTCTTCCCAAATGTGGGTTCGTCTGGCCGGAGAACGAATTAAATTCACATGAGACAGAATAGCAAGAGAAAATTAAACAAAGCTTTATGAGGAGCCATGGCCCGAGGCCTTTCTTCCCGAAGGAAGAAAGGGCACCGAAGAAGTGGGATGCACATAGTGGTTATATACCCCCAAACAGGGTGTTTCACATACGATTGAAATGTCCCTTTTACAACAGTCACGAGGTTGCTCTGTCAGCACAGCTCTTGATGGAAACGGCAGATAGGTCTGCTGTCCCAGGTGTGTTGCCTCAGGCTGGGGTGGGGTCACAGATGAGCACTGCAGTTGGTTCCCAGCCCAAAGAAAGATGCTTAATCTTTAAGGAGAGGCCAACGTTGGGAGGGGGAGGGAAGTCAGTTACAGGAGGTTACCAGACAAGCACAATAAAATGCAGATTTAAGTCCTTGCCTTTGGTATTGATTAAGAGTTTCTAGAGAGAAGGTCATCTCCTTTCTTCTTCCTGGTACAGAGGGAGGCACCTTTTACAGAGAGAGATTTACCTTACAGATGTAAACGTGTCTTAACAAAGGGCAAGTTTCATTCCTCAGAGCCTCTTTCCCTGTCCCAGTTTATCAAAAGCAATCAGCCTCAAATAATCCTGATGCCAAAGAGACATATCTTGGGGTGGCCAACCTCAGGTCCCCACAATGGTTTAATCTGATTTCGCTCTATGATTAAATTTAGTGTGTTAGAAATTTTTTTAGAAGGAGACAACATCTGGGAAACCCTAAATTACACAGGTTTTTAGGAGCTAATAACTATAGGGATTCAGAAAAAAATGACATTTGTGAAATATTATGAAATAATATACGAAATAGTATGAAAAATTTCACTGCTGCTAATTTATGAGATTCAAGAAGAGAAAGACAATTGATATAAAATCATCACTGGAATGATCAGGGTCCAAATTCTTCCATTTCAGAAGTCATAACAGGGACCAGAAAAGTAAGCCTCCTTCTTGACAACACAGCAAAAAGTTTCCGAATTTCCTGAGTTTTATGGATCTATTCATCTCATCATGTATCTCTTCCTGCTGGTAATTTCTGTGCAACTCTCTCCCATTCTAACAAGGGCTGAAGCTGTTGTTGGGCCTTCTGGAAGTGAAGACTGCCTCCCTGACCATCACAATGTGGGCGCCCATCTCTCCGCCTGGCAATAGGAGAAAGAGTTAACCAGCGCAGGTGGGCAGGGCCGCGGCAGGGAAGGGAGCACATCCTAGTTTGAAAGTACCAGACACAGGCTTGTCAATTCTAACCTGACTCGTGTTCTCTCAGGAATACTGAGCTGCAAGATAAGAACGAAGCTTTGATAATCCAAATGCACTTTGATAGAACATCAACTGAATTTAGCACCAAAGAGCAACATTTTTAAGGTTCTAAATTTTAGCTGGAGGCAGAGGGAATACCAGAAGGAAAATAAATGAAAGCTGCTTGCCACTTCAAAAGCTAATCTTTGTAATGCTTTCATTAGCAGTTTAAAAAAACCACATACACACTTTTGAAGTAGAAAAGAAATGATTTTGACGCCTGATTGCTATGGGGTGTAGTTTAACTTCCCAGTCTTTCAAAAACAGGCAAGGTCAGGAATTTCTTTTACTGCTGTTGGGCTTGTAAAATATTTTGTTTGTAAAGGAATCAAAATACATATATAAGAGAGAGATTAGCTGAGGAACTGCTCATTTAATCCCCTCAATAAAAGATAAGTATCTGTTATATGCAGAGTGAAAAAGGAGATGAAAGGTTCTTCTTTCTCAAGAAACTATCCGCTTAGGCTGGGTGTAAAGCCACTATTTTCACTTTTAAACAAACACAGTATAAAAATATTTGGACTAGACTATAGAGAAGACGAAATGGGAATGACAACTGGGAAAATCTACAATCTCCCTTAAACTTCAGCAAAGGAGAGAGGTGAGGAAAACCAGGAAAAATATTGTTAACTGAGTCTAACAGGAAAATAAGTGTGTATCAAACCAAAATAAAAATTCAAAGGTCATACAAGTTTGTAAACAAGAAAATAAAGTCAAGATCATGTTCCCAACACCTGTACTCTGAGATTTCCTACCAGAAGATCAGGCCTCTAGAAAACTCCTGCCTGCCAGATACACTGTGGCTTTTGTGGCTATCAGATCAATGATATTATGGATATAATGTGTGGGCTGAGGTGTAATAGAGAATTCCTAATTACACAGTATCCACGTGATATCAGTCTTAAGGAAGAGACAATATCCATTATTTATTCTTTTAATACCAAGTAATTCTAAGCTGTTTTTACATTATCACAATGGCATGCTTTTAAAAACACATTTCTAGCCTCCTTGTTATTTTCCCTCCCATTATGTCATCAAATATTCCTGATTGACAAGTTCCTTTGTGACACCTGGTCTGCCCTTTCTGCTATCACAGGGGAACCTCACACATTATTTCCAACTCATAAGCAGTCCTAAAACACAGTGAATTTACAGTCTTGATGAATACCATTATCAAAAATACAGTCTTGAATTTCTTGTGCACAATGTTAAATAAAAATGTTCTACTCACTACTTAAAAGGATATTGCTTTGAACGGCGGCAAAAGGGATGTGGGGCATCTAGGGCAGAAGCAGCATGAATCAATTCAGAGTCAAGAATGATAATAAAAACACTGGCTAGTAGTTATTAATCACTTCTGTATATCAGCCACTATTATTTAGACCAAGTCAAGGATGAAGCAAAGGGACATAGGGATGAAGCAGGAACTTGCAGAGAATCACACAGTAAGCAGAGTAGCTGCGAAAGAGCAGAGCATCTCTGAAAAAACAAGGTCCAGGGAAACTGGAGGAGAGAGATGCAGATGACTCTGAGGGGAGCTGATGCAGGTTCTGAATGCCAGAAGATGAAGATAATTCTTTCATCCTCCATGTATTAAAGGGATGCTAAAGGTTTGCTTAAGCAAGCTGAGGAAAAAAGTATTCCTCAAGATAAATTTGCTATATCCACAAAACGTGATATAACTCAATGTCAAGGCTTTCTTAGTTCACATGCAATGCTCTTAGACCCATATTTTAAGCATTTAACTATTTATAGTCAGACTATTGGTTTTGTTTTGGAAAGATCAAATCCTAATTTATGAACCACCATTTTATAGCCCTCTTCCACTTCAAGTTTATTAGTTTCTTGCAGGAGAGGCCTAATTTCTCTATTTTCTTGTCATTCTGTTGATTTCAATCATTATAAACATCTGTGGTAAAGCATTATTAGATGTTTGTCTTCACATATTTATGGTTACTACTGGGGGTCCAATCCTGCTGTCAGAAAGTCAGCTTTTCTCAGAGAAAATACATTGGATGTAGATTCTCCCAGGCTTCTTTTTATTTTTTATTTTTTTTTAAAGATTGGCACCTGGGCTAACAACTGTTGGCAATGTTTTTTTTTTTTTTCTGCTTTTATCTCCCCAAGCCCCCCCTGTACACAGTTGTATATCTTAGTTGCACGTCCTTCTAGTTGTCGGATATGGGACGCCGCAGTGCCATATCCGCGCCCAGGATCCGAACCCTGGGCCACTGCAGCGGAGCACGCGAACTTAACCCCTCGGCCACGGAACCGTCCCCCCCGCACCACCCCCCCCCTTCAGCGCCCCAGGCGTCTTTTTAAACGGCAGTGACTAGAAAAAGGGGTCATGAGAATGTGAATGTGCCTGACTTTAACAGAAACTTTCAACTACTAGGAAACTTAATCACTATATGATAATGGGTCAGTAATACATTATCAAAAATGAGTAAGTAGCACATCCTGTTAGTTATCAAAACACAAATTTCAAATTTCAGTTGTGAAAAAATATTTTCCTTTTGGATTATAAGCATAATACTCTAAACCTAGAGAAATATCTTTACTACTACAAAATCAACAGAGAGGTATATGTAAGTTAAAGTAGAAAATATGTTCTTCACCATTAACGTTACTTTTAGAAATTCCAGATTGGCCATAAGACAATCAAAAGGAGCAATGCTAAAACCATTTCACAAGAAGACTATGCATTCAGTTGCATTATTCCTGTTTCCCTGACAACCTGCCAGCATTCATGACCCAATGAAATTCCCAACAGTGTTACAGAACAGGCTTTTAATAATGCAAAGGGCTTTCTTTCTTTTGATGAGATGATGTTCTCTTAGTGAGAATGGAATCACACATCAACAATCTGTTCATCAATTTTCCTTTCAATATCCCAAATGTGATTCAACCTTTGTTAACCAATTCTCAGATTATGTTACACTGGATGCTAGTTAGAATGTACATTTATAACGTGATACAATTGATGTCCAAGGGCTCTGAATAAGTAGCCGCTTGAAACACAATGGTTGGCTTTCTTCCATCTTTTCGTATATCACTAATTTATTTTAAGGATTGCCTACTAATGGTTATAACTAACAAGACAAGGGCAAAATAATCTTTACTGAGATACGTTCTATCAGGTACTTAAAAACTAACCTGGTTTTTACATAATCATCCAAGTTATTTTAAGGCTTTAATGGAACACATTTAACTCTACATAATAGAACACTAATTTTCATCCATTTTAAACTCCCCAAGAACCAGACAATATGCTACTCTTGCATACTTGTAAATGGCTAATGCATCCAGTAATTTTGAATGTTTTTTTTCAACTTTTCATATTGTGAATCACTTGACTTTCTATTCTCTACATTTTTGCTAAAAGAAAGAGAAGCAAGCTCCCTTTCCTTTGGCTCAGCATTTTACATTAAAGAGTGTCTATCACGCCAGCAATAGGCAAAGTGGTTCTGTTTACTAAAACATGCAGGCTGGGTGTTGTTAGTCAATGGCATTTTATTGATTTTTTTCTAGAGATCAAACTAACACAAAGTATTATATACAAAAATAAGGCACTAGGCAAACAGACACTCCCTGAAGGAAATATCGTTATACTATTGCAATATAACATCCATTGGTTTGCAGCCATGACAATACAATGAAGGAATCATTAAATAGGTATACCTTTCAGGAAAAAAATCTCCACTTTGAATGTTCTATTTTTTAAATTTTTATGATATTTCAATTGGGAAAAATCAAATGATGTT
Organism: Equus quagga; assembly: GCF_021613505.1. Taxonomy (NCBI): domain Eukaryota; kingdom Metazoa; phylum Chordata; class Mammalia; order Perissodactyla; family Equidae; genus Equus; species Equus quagga. Next base: position 12,560,228 of record NC_060277.1, read on the forward strand.
AAAAATGTTGTTATTCCACTCTTACACTAACATGGCAATCTTGATTATTTTTACATTTCTTTGTAGTCTCTGCCCTTGAAAATTTAATATTATTAGTGCCTTTCCCCCAGGCTTTTAATAAACGTGCCAATATAAATGAATTATCTACATACCTGCTGACCTACTTACTTTTATCAAATAATAGTAAAAATGACAACAAATTAAAAGGTAGATAGAAAGATATTACTTTCACAAGATAAAGTTCTAAAACTCCACTGGCAGATAAGCGTCAATTTCTTCCTAAAGATCTTTAAAAAGATGGGCTCAACATTCCAGAGACAGACCAGTGAAGATCATAGCGGAATGATTACTTCCTGGACCTGTCCTATTGTACTGAAACATACATACCAGTATAGTAGTATTTGTCCTCTAGCTTTAAACTCACCCACCCCTACCGCCACCCCATCCACCCAACATGACCCCTACACATGGTTCAGCTTCATCTTTTGTTTCGGCTTGTTTCTTTCTTCCAGAAGATGATTTAAAAAGTCCTACTTCTTTTCATTCCAGCCCTCAGCCAGCTCTGTCACCACACACACCAGAGAACCTGGTTGGTTCCTCTAGAGGATTAAGAACCACCACTCAACTAGAAACAGCCAAAGAATCATTATCTGGTTAACAATCACTAAAAAGAGAGCAGGTGGGTTTTTTCCATTTCAGATACATGTAGTGTTGACCTCCAGTTTAGTTCAGTTGAACAAAGACTTAATTCATTTCAGGCACTCAGCCGGGCTCTGAGGATACAGAACTACATAAGAATATGTTCATGGTGCTGGCCTGGTGGCACAGTGGTTAAGTTCATATGTTCCACTTTGGTGGTCGGAGGTTAACTGGTTTGGATCCCAGGTGTGGATCTATGCACCGCTTGTCAAGCCATGCTGTGACATGCGTCCCACATATAAAGTAGAGGAAGCTGGGCACAGATGTTAGCTCAGTGCCAATCTTCCTCAGCAAAAAAAGAGGAGGATTGGCAGCAGATGTTAGCTCAGAACTAATCTTCCTCAAAAAATAACAAGAATATGTTCACATACTCCAGGAACATCCTATATAACATATTTGAAGTTGTCTGCCCCAAAGCTAGTTTTGACAGTTAGCAGAGTTAACACGTTAATTAGCATCTCATCTTAAGTGAGATCAGTTTCTAAAGAAAGCACATTTGGTACCTAGATACAAAATTATCATTGTAAATTCCTTAAATCATCCATGAAATCCAATATACAACATCTTGGACACCATTGTGGTCCTAATGATTTTGCATTCAACATCTTGAGAACCACTGAGTAAGATTCAAGGAAGAACCAAAAACAAGTTTTGTGGAGGTAACTGGATAGTCCGCAGTTTCTGTTCATAATTATTAAGTGAATGGGGAGATGGTAAAAGATTTTAAAGAATCCCTAGTTGCCTACTTACTTGATTCAATTTAATATAAAATCTCACTTCTTTAACCTAAACAAAGGTTGATTTTGCTTTTGTGAGGTTTAAACATGACAATATATTTAAAAGTATCTAACTTATGGTCCAGCACACAGTATGTACCAGAAAAGGTTTGCTAGATTTGATCTAAATCTTTACCAGATCTACAACTTTGAATAATATGACGAACTGGCCATGTGCTTCTTTGTCTTTCCAAAGTGTCACTTACCGCTGCCCTACTTAATAACCATCCCTCTCCAGCTATTAAATCCTGGACGTGACAGAGCAAGTCCTATTATTTCACTCCTCATTGGGAATCAGATTAAGAAATCGGCACCTTAAATTTTGAATATTTTTTTAATATAAATTTTGAATATGAGTATGACGTAACCCGCTGCAAAAAATGCTATGTAGGTTCAGAGAAGAGGACTTTAGTCAAATCGAGACCTCAGTGAAAGTTTTATAGAGTAGACCAGGCATATAGAGCATCCTAAAGGATGTGGAAGTTAGACTGGCAAAACGGGAGAGGGTATTCTGGATAGTGCTATGTGTAAAAATACAGTCATGAAACATCATGGTTTGTGCAGAGAACACCACACCTTCCAGGGCCATTTTACCTAAAGACCCAAAGATATAGTTAGGTAAGAACTGAATCATTGAGGGCTGTGTGTTCTATGCTAAGGAGATTGGCCTTTAGTTTATAGGTGTAAAGGAGGCATTTAAAGATTTTGATTAGGGAAATGGCATGTTTGGGTTTTCAATGAAGATACATGTATTTTTTCTTTAGCTGCACTAGCAAATATAAGGGTGATAGAATGATAAATTAAGAGACAAGTTAGGAGGTTTATAGGATTTAGGGCAGTGGCGACAAGAAATGGAGAGAGGGAACAGAATTAAGAAAATTGAAACTCATTTGAAACTTAACAGCTGATTCAGTTGAGGTGAAGAATAATGTGTGAAAGAGTGATGGCCAGTGTAGCAACCCAGGCTTGACCGGATGATGACGGTGTTCTCTGAAAGGGAGACTACAGGAGGTGTAAATGTTACATGTAAGTTTCCTGTGGGTTCTCTGAGAAGATACGGCCACCAGGAATTTTGATAAACAAGACAAAAAAAATATCTGAGAAGAGGCTAAGGTAGAGGATGTAGACTTGAGAATCTTCAAACTATGAGTAATAATTAAAACTCTCAGAGAGATTCACAGAGGACATGTGAAAAGTGAGATTCACCATGGGTCAAGGACATCCCAGGGAAACAACTGTTAAGAAGTGGGCAGCTCACGAGTTGCCAGAAGACAAGCAGGAAGAAAAACATAAGTGACAGTGGGAGGGAGCTGAGGAAGAGAGTTTGAGGGATAAACACAACAGCAGCAAGATAAGAGCTGAACGGGAGCCCAGTCTCAGGATTACCTGAGACTTGCCAGCACAGTTGCAGTGGAGCCATGGACACAGAAGGTAGGCCACCATGGCTCGAGCAGTGAATGTGAAGTGAAGGAGTTGGGAGAGCTGGTATAGATATTCTTTCCAGAAGTTTAGCTAAGGAAAGGAGACATGAAGTAACTGAAATACAAGGTGGGGTTAGGGTTTGGTTTAATTTTAGGATGAGAAAGTTTAACAAGTTTACAGAAAAGGGATATGAAACAGGTTTTAGTGTGTGTGTGTGTGCACTAACACGGATCAGTAGTGGCTGTCTGAACACAAGGTCAGGAACAACCGCGGCACCTGTACAGTTCATTGGGGGTAAAAGCAATGATTGATGGTGAAGTCTGCTACGAGCAGGAGAGGGGAGCAGTTGCATGGAGGTCCCAGATTTGCCATTCCTTTATAGGCTTACACCAAATATCTAGGGTTATCCACAGATGACATGGTGGTAAGCATCAAAGCTTTCTGATTATAAAAGGCAAGCAAAATTGAAGAACAAGGTAATCTTGGGAACGAGTTACTGTGAACAATCAACTGAGATACTATGGAAAAAAGCTTCCCTAGGATCCATTATATCGGTTACTCGAATGTCAGAGAGACACAAATATGAAGGCATCATTTTCCTAATTAACAATGTGTTTGACTGACCTTTTTAAAAAGAAAAAGCCTTGCTTTAAAAAAAGAAAGAGAATAAGGTCACTTATTTAGGGTATTCATTTTTTCTGTTTTTTGTTTGTTTTATACATGTATTGCTTCTTATCTAGACTCTGCTGCTAAGAAGCTGGGAGGGGCCTTTATGCTGTTGTGACATCACTGTTTCTCTAGCGTTGTGGCTACATTAGGTTGGGACAAGAGCAGATCCTCATGAATCACAGACCTGGGTCTCCTATGGCATCTATTGCATGTCCCAGGTGATCAATACATAGTAGGATCTGTGAAAGGGGTAGTGGAAAAATAATGGCTACCTCAAATCCTTAACCCCAGAAACAAACAGAAGAGATAGATGGAGAGAAAAATGAGACTGTATTACTGAGTTTGGAACAAAATCTCTACCAAGTAACTGGCCTTGGATTAGTTAAAGCAAAATGCACCTGGAATGGGCCTGGTGGAACAGTAGCTAAGTTCGCATGTTCCGCTTCGGTGGCCCAAGGTTCGCCAGTTCAGAGCCCAGGTGCGGATCTACACACTTGTCAAGCCATGCCACAGCAGGTGTCCCACTTATAAAGTAGAGGAAGATGGGCACAGATCAGGGCCAGTCTCCCTCAGCAAAAAGAGGAGGATTGGCAGCAGATGGTAGCTCAGGGCTAATCTTCCTTAAAAAACAGAAAATGCATTTCCTTGTACTCTAGCTCTACTATCCACACAGCTGCAAGACAGCTTATCCTTAACACGAGCCATCTAGAAAATGGATGCGTACTAGTAAGGAATTATCATAAAATATACTTGAATAATTTAATTAGGAAAAGTACGCTGTTGAAGTGGCAGAGTTGTGATTTTCTTTAAGTTTCCTAATTATTGTTTGATAATCATGTACAATGTCACATAAACAATTGACCATCTTAAAGCCTGCTTTATCTAAAATTGATAATTTAAGCATAAAAATAAGTCAATGAGTGTATATTAAATTCCATATGTTACTTCATATATCTCCTTGCATTAATTTGTTTAGTATCCATTTTAATTTTCCCCCTTCCTTATTTTTAAAAATGTATTCTCCAGTGTGAGAGGGCTTGTTTTGACTATGCAACATAGAAGGGGAAACCCCCACATTCAGCAGTTATGTTTTTCTACAATTCACTCTCTGTGCGTTCTAATTCATTACACATCGTTCTATAAACGCCACTCAATAACGTTAAATATAAGTGAGCTAGATGTATAAACTATTCTATCTAGTTAATTTTTGGAGGGCTAAGCTGTTAGGCTTGATTTAATATACAAGCAATGTAATATACAACACAATTAAATGATGTGTTTATCACCTCCTGAATCGGGAATATAACCTGTTGACTGAATCAAATGATACTTCACATTACAAAATCAGAAAGCTTGAAACTCTCTTCTTGTACCAAAAGTCATCTGGACACTGTTTGAGTACAGGACATAGTTTCTTTCATTGACAAATAATCACTATCTCATTTTTAAAAATTAATTGTACCCCATAATCCCATTCTTTATGTTTTAATCTGAAATATATTTTAATTGTTTCCTAACAATTCTTAAGGATATTATACTTTGTTCTGCTACATCTCTAAACATCAATTTCAGATGGCTTTTCCGTATCAATCCTTTCCTGTCCGTATCCCATCTGGTACTCTGCTTATAGAAGTTACTTCTAAACTCTAAAAGCCACATTGGTTAATTTTCCTCGGTAACGGCTAGCCCAAATCCCTTAACTATTTGGCTCCATATCCTGGAACTTTTCAGTTTCGAAAATGTGATACGAGCATACAAGTATCTTTTTTTCAGCAACATAGTGCTTGGCAAAATAGTATCTGTATTTTAGCAGAAATAATGAGAAAACTCAATGTAAAGTTAATCTATCCTGCAATAATGAGAAATTCTCTAGAATCTCATACATTCTTTTAAATATATTATTAATGAAACACCATTTCTTAAATAATGTAACAATGATATGTTATTAACATCAATGAGCAACACTTCAGAAATATATATGTTGATATAAAAACGAACAAAAGGGGGACAGTCCAGTGGTGTAGTGGTCAAGTTTGCACACTTCACTTCAGTGGCCTGGGGTTCATGGGTTTGGATTCTGGGTGTGGACCTACACACCGCTCATCAAGCCATGCTGCGGTGGCATCCTACATACAAAATAGAGGAAGATTGGCAGAGATGTTAGCTCAGGAACAATCTTCCTCAACCAAAAAGAGGAAGGTTGGCAACGGACATTAGCTCAGGGGCAATCTTCTTCACCAAAAAAGTAAAAAACAATAAGGCACAAAGCAGGATTATATAGTATTTGAAAAGTGGAAGGGGATTGCTAAATTAAATAAGGGGGAAAAGCTTTGAAAATTAAGGAGAATGGGCAGTATGCCAACAGACTTGGAAACGTGTAAACTGAAGGAATAGTTAGGAAAAGGTGAGCCAGAGAGATGAGAAAGGAAAACAAGCAGAGTATCATTTGGAGTATGACTGTGTATGTGTATATACCCATCCTACCTAACATGCACATACATACACATGTAAATATACATTATATAATACACACAAGTACACACATATATACATACACACATGTGTATGTGTATATATACACACATTTTAACTGAAATATATGTGTATATACATATATGTATGTATGCGTAGCAGAGCCCATACAGCTGCAGCAGGTGTAATAATGTGACTGTATTTGTTTTCCTTTCAAACTCCCCTGGCCTGCAAACTTCCCCGCCTGCTCCCAGGAATTCATGCAAGGCACTCACACTCTGAAGCCTGTGGGAGGGCAAGGGAAAGAAAGGGATGGGCAAATTAGCTATAATTGGATCTCATTAACTTAGTCATTTAAATTGCTAATCTGTTTCCAAGTAGGCTCATTTGTAGATAACTCATCTTTAGCTGACTGAACTTGGCTTCTCTAACCCTTGCTTGTAATTGGAAAAGAACGGAATAAGTTGTCATTTATCTCTTTTTCATTTTGAAAATAAATACATGGTCAAAATGTCTAGACCCACTAGAATTGGAACTCAGTTGTTTTATATCTACCCTGTTAAAGAGTACGATCAGGAAATGACTATATTTTACGTATGCTCAATTTACTTTCGAAGAAATCTCAGGCAAATCTAGATGATATAATTTAAGGCAGTAAAATGGGGAGTGGAGGACAATTCCTGAATAAATTTCCCAGCATAAGCATACAAGATACATGCCTATAGAGCAAACCTACAAAGCAAAAAATTTTAAAAATTGGGTTTTTTTCATTATGGTGAGGAAGATTGGTCCTGAGCTAATATCTGCTGCCTATCTTCCTGTTCTTGCTTGAGGGGGATTGTCGCTGAGCAAAAATCTGTGCCAATCTTCCTCTATTTTGTACGTGGGACACCACCACACAGCCTGTGTTAGGTCAGCACCAAGGATCCGAACCAGCAAACCCTGGGCCGCCAAAGCAGAGCGTGCAAACTTAACCACTATGCCACCAGGCCAGACCCTGCTTTTTCTTTTTAAAATAAATCTTTCTGTGGCCCAAAATTCTATAAAAATGCAAGGTAAAAGAACAGAAAACTTGACTTCCTGGGTCACTTTTAGAAGAGAAACTTTCTGATGATTTGAGAGAATTTGAGTATTTATGGTGTATAACATTGAAATATTGAGAGAAGTAACATGGGAAATCGGTTATACAAATTGAAATGACATAATATGGGTAACAATCCTACTAGGCTTTAAGCTTATGAGAGGAAAGATTGTCATCTCCTTTTTTTTAAATGTTCTATCTTCAAAACTTACAACTGTATCCAGAATGCAGGTGTTCAAGAAGCATTTCCTGAATGAACTCAATTCATTAATTCACTTAATAGTCAATATAAGATGAGGCTTTATGTTGCTTTTCATCCTCCTTCAAAAGATTAAATATTGCAACGTAATATATACCGAGCCCTTTCCTGAAATATATAGAGGTTGGGGCAGGAAATTCAGATTTTACGTTACTTCTATTTCAGCCTATACTGAAGATACACATAGAAGTTAGCACACCAGCAAGTGTTGTCCCCGATCTCCAATTTTGGATAACCTCCATAGGGAGAAATGATGCTAAGAGAATGGACCCAATAAAAATGTCTCAAAACTCTGTTCTAATATTAATATAAAAAGGACATTGATCAATGATAGGATATCCATTCATTTTGGCAGGAAAAATATTACTTCTTCACCAAGAAAGAGTGACCCATTTTCACATTGCCTTTTGGAAATACAAAGAAGAACAAGCATGGAGAGCAGAGCATAGATGTACACTTCACAGGGTCTCAGGGAAAAAAGTCATCTCTGCTTCTTGCTGTCTTCTCTGTTCAAATGTTTTGAAGAAGAATAGATCACTCAAAATGATATTATTTCAAGCTGAAGTGAACAATAGTATTAAGAGAATGAATAAGCAATAAGATGCCTATCTTCCACAGCACCTAGACTACACAAGTTTACTAAAAAAATAGCCACTAATAAATCATATTTTAATAGCTTCCACTGAACATTGTTTTTCACCAGAATGAATTTCTAGGTCTAATATCTTTAACATGAAAAAAAAGTTTGTTTAGTTACAATGGACAAAAGAGGTTATCTCAACCAGGGGTGGGAGGACAATTAACTTTTTACTGTGATCATACCAAGAATGTTACAGTTTGACAACATTAATGTATGAATTTATCTAACTGCAGATGAAAAAAACAACTGAATTTTCATACTTTAGATGCACAGTTCCCTCCAAACAGATATGTTTATGTTGAAATTGATCTAAAAGCTTTATTTTTTCTATAAGATAAGCCATAATATTTACTAATTTTTACTAAGATACCTTATTTTCCCTACAAAAATGATACATTAGGTACCGGTGACCAAGAACAGTTTATTACTCTTGAAAATAGACTCATGAGAATTCAGAAAAAAATCTTATGTTTTCAAACCTGACAATCTAAATGAAACTGCAAGATCAAAGACCTTTAAGACAACAAAATTTCAGAGATTTTCATGATTCAGATGCCAAAAAGGATTCCATTTTTCTTCAATATGCTTTCTTTCCACTCTCATAGTGAGGGAGGCAGGAATTATGTTCCGAAAAATCAAGCACTCCCACTACAAATTAACATTTTAAGAGCTGTAGACAAAGGCAGGAATGTTAAGGGAAAAACACATGTCACTAATCAGCTACATTTTATGGTGGAAAACTGTACGAGACTGGGTGGGTGTGATGTTTCGATGGACACGTTACAGTCCTGGGGCGTCATCTAACCCTAACACAAACAGTGGGCATTTGCAGCAGTGCGCACCTGCATTCAAATACTGACTCCAATGCAGACCTTAGGCAGCCTAATTAATCAGCATCTCTGGTCTTTGGGTATTTTTCTTAATTTGTAGAATAGAAACAAAAGAACTAACCTTACATAGCTGCTGTAAGGACTATGAGAAAAAGCGTGAGAAAGATTTAAAACCATGCCGGCAACAAAAGAGATGGCGAATAAAAAATTTTAAAAAAGTCGTCCCTATAGTAGAGGGATGGTTGTTGCTGTTGTTGGGGTGGCTAATTTACGTATACAGAAGAAGCCTGCAGTCCAGGGAAGGAGCCTCAGAGAAAGTGAAATTATTTGAAGGAAGAAAGTTTGGCAAAGAAATTGTATTTCAAAGGCAACTTAAAAATACAATCTCAGCTTCTTCAAAACTGATTAGCATTGTGGACTGTGGCATGAATTCATAAGGCAGTTCAATCTATTTTGAGCAAAAACTGATCACTGCTTTCAGGGAAGGCATGCGCTAAACTTCCAAGTTAATCAAGGTACGTCAAGCATTGCATATAAATGCATTTTTTTTTTAAATCCAGCAATTCACATTATTATATTTATGCTTAACTAGTTCTTGACAGTACAATTTCTGGAGGCTTTAACAAATTTCCTCATGAGTTTTAATCTTGCAAATTTTACAACAAAACCTGCCCACGATTCCCTGGCCTTTCATTAATAATCATAAAGGAATATTTGGGGTCTTTTGCACATGTGACATTTGCCAAGAGAGGTTTAATATTGGCAGTTTTTACCCCATTTATTAAATGGTAAATAATATTCCCTAAACTGTTACCTTAAAAAATTTTGTTATAAAATTTAAAATAAAATTTAAAACATAAAAATTGGGAAAGATCTAAATAGTTTTCATGCAGATTTTTTTTTTAATTTGCAAGTTGTTCTATAAATTGATCACTGAACACACAGATCAAAATTGAAAATATCTGGATGGAAAGAAAAAAGTCTTAGATTTATAAAACAACTGGAAAGGTAGGAAATGTGGACGAGAGGAAGTTCAGCAGTGTAGATCGACCTCACACTGAGAGGTGGGGAAGATGAGAGAGAGACAGAGAGACAGAGAGAGACAGAGAGAGAGAGACAGAGAGACAGAGAGAGACAGAGAGAGAGAGAGAGAGAGGGCCCAGGCGCGCCCACAGGGCTACACAGCGCATTCCAGGAGAGAAACTGGGTAATCACATCAGGCCATAGTGCTGGTCACTATAGATGGTGGACCATCCCCCGGTGTACTTAGGCGGTTGATTAAAAGCACACCTGGAACAGTACTTTCTCAAGAGAAGAGCTCATAGATACTGACTCTTGTAGGAGGTGCAGAGAGGAAAATGAACTGAACTTCTCTGGACTGATGTACATATGAAAGGAGATGTTATCATTACTAATGGCCCAGTCACAGCTAATGATTTTATGAGCAATCAGAGGCCTAAGTAGTTAGGCTAAACCTACAGAAGGGCTTTGCAGCACCTCATGGTGGTTTTTATTCTCAGCTGAACCATTAAAAATGTGGTTCTTTTAATGAACTATGAAATGACCCAATAAGCTCCTCTCAAGCATGAGGCATGCTCTGACTTCATGGTGATGAGATTGAAGAAGCTGGGACTCAATTTGAAAATTTACAGGAATGAGGAATTAAACTTAAAAACCCTACAAAAACTATCACACATACAGATAAATATAATAAGATTTGGAGAGGGAAAGAGGAGCTCACTGTCTCCCTTTTGAAAAGCAAAGAAATCTCCCCCCCCCCCCGCCCCCCCAAAGAAGAGTTGGGCACAACGAGGTTATGGTCCCATCTCTAAAACATTCACTGACAAAGAGAAGAGGATTGACCATGGTTGACTTACACCAATCAGAATTTATCCTCAAGAAAGGGAAAGCATCCTTTTCCCTGAGTTGTCAAAGCCCAAATATAATATGCATTCTATAGGCAAAGAAAGTGAGAGAAATGGTATTTGAGCAGGCAGACAGCATACGCCCGCCCTTCATACTCTGCTAGTTATGATCTGAATTAAAACTGCCTTGAAGACAATTCGGTAATGTGAATCCAAGTCCTTCCAATTATGCACCCCACTGAAATAGAAAATTTACCTCTAAAAATTTTATCATAAGAAAATCAGATAAAGTATAAAGTATGTATACTTTTATGCACACAAGACTACTGATTTCAGAAATATTTAAAATATCGAATATAATGGAAAAAATTATCCATTTGCAGGAGATACGTTAAACAAATAATGGAATGTTTAGATGGCTGGTAATATGTAGCCTTTCAAAATAATGACATACAAATACTGATGACAGTTTGTTAAGCAATCATACTAAAACTTTCTTATGTAAATATATGCTCGAAAACAAAAACTCAAAATGTTTGATACCAAAATGTTAACAACAGCCAAAGGTAACTATTTTCTTATTTATAAATTTGAAATTTTTTCTAGAGCATTTTAATAAATATGTATTTTTAATCAGGTAAAAACAAACTATAGGAAGGAAGGAAGAGAAAAAAAGAAACTTCTAAATATTAAAGGCAATAAATTTATATACTTTTTATAATAGCAGAATATTGACAACAATACCCAACATTAGAAGCATTGTTGAGGAAACTTGCAGAACTATGTTGGCTGTGTTGGCTGACATAGAAAGATGGTCTCAACACATTATTGAATAAAAAGAACTGGTTACAATATTGTATATTCTATATGTTGCCATTTTCACTTAAATATATATATATATATATATTTGTAGGTAGACATTATCTCTATGTGGTAGGATTTCTATGAGGTCTATTTTACTGTTTAAGCTTTTATCCTTGTTCTCTAATTTTAATACAATGAATATTCATTTCAGACTACTCTATTATTCATTGAAAACAGAAAAAACTTGCTAAGTAAAAGTAGGTTTTTGTCTGTTTAATAGAAGGAACAAAGACTAAAAATGAGAATATGTAAATTTTATGTTTTCTATTGCTGCTGTCGCAAATTACCACAAATTTAGTGACTTAAAAAACATAAAGCTTATTATTTTACATTTCTATAGGTTAGAACCACGACAAGATCCCACAGACTATAATCCAGGTGTCAGTAGGGCTGTACTTCTTTCTGGAGACTAGGGGAGAATCCCTTTCCATGCCTTTTTCAGCTTCTAGAAGCCACCTGCATTCATTGGCTTAAGACCCTTCTTCTGTCTTCAAAGCCAGCAAGGTCCTATCTCTCTAATCCTTCTTCCGTGATTGCATCTCTCCCTCACCTAAGAAGGAAAAGGTTCTCTGCTCTTAAGGACTCATGTGATTAGACTCAGCCCACCTGGATCATTTTCCCATCTCAAGGTCCAGAATTCCCCCTTGCCTGGAAGGTAACATATTCACAGATTCTGGACATTAGGGAATGGCCAACCTTTGGAGCACTATTATTCTGCCTACCACACAAATTATCCGGGATGCCTGTTTTAAATATGTTCTTTACTAATGAAACTTTAATTTACAAAAAAAAACCTCACTTACTAACAACTCACCTCACCTTAGATTTCTCATATCTTGATACAAAAAATGATGTGCATATCTATTTAAATCTTAGAACTATAAAGATTTCTAGACAAAAACTTGGGATAAAATCTTTGCAATTCTGGGTTAGGCCAAGATTTCCTGAATAGTACAACAAAAGCACAATCTATAAAAGAAAAAAAGTGATAACTGTACTTCAAATTATTATTATTGTTTTTTTTTTGGTGTGGAAGATTGGTCCTGAGTTAATATCTGTTGCTCATTTGCCTCTTTTTGCTTGAGGAAGATTGCCCTCAAGCTCACATCTGTGCCAATCTTCCTGTATTGTATGCGGGATGCCATCACAGCATGGCATGATGAGTGGTGTGTAGGTCTGCACCCAGGATCCAAATCCACAAACCCTGGGCCACCAGTGCACAGCATGTAAACTTAACCACTATGGCCACTGGGCCAGCCCCGATACTTTTTCTTTATAAACATCATTCAGAGAATGAAAAGATATAATATTTGCAAAAGACTGGTATGCAGAATATACGAAAAACAGTAAAAATTTTAGACTAAAATTTCCAATGAAAAATGGAGAAAAGATTTGATTAGACAATTCACCAAACAAAGTATACAGCAAGTAACACACAAAAGATGTTCAATATCATTAGTCACTAGAGAAATGCAAATGAAACCACAATAAGGTACCACTACACACCTATTTAAATGGCTAAAATTAAGAAGACTGAACATCTCAAGTGTCAACAAAGAGGCAGAGTAACTAGAACTCTCATGCACTGCTGATGGGAATGTAAAATGCTACAACCATTTTGAAAAGCAGCGTGATAGTTTCATAAAAAAGTAAAACATACATCTACCATATGACCCAGCCTGCCATCCCTAGGTATTTACTCAAGAGTAAGGAAAGCATACATCCATAAAAGAATTGTACACAAATATCCATAGAAGCTTATTTTTTGAAATCCCCAAACTAAAAATAAGTGAAATGTTTATCAACAGATGAATGGATAGACGAATTGTGGTATATCCATAAAATAGAATATTATTCAACAATAAAAAAGAATGAACTGTTAATAGGTACAATATAAGAATAGCTCTCAAAATCATTATGCTGAGTGAAAGAAGCCAGGCAAAAGAACAGGCAATACTATATGATTCCATTTACATAAATTCTATAGAAAGAAACTACTCTATAGTAACAGAAAGGATCTCAGTCACTATCCAAGGGTGGGGATTGGAGAGATGAGAGGATAGGAAAACAAACACACACAAAAAAAGGTACTTTTTGAGGTGATGGGTAAGTTCCATATCCTGATTATGGTCATGGTTCTAATGCTGCATATATATATTAAAACTTAGATAATATATTTTAATTATGTACACTTCATTCCATGTCAATTATACTTCAATATTTTTCTTTTTTAAAAAGATAAGTTACCTGTATAAAAAGAAGGAAGAGTAAGAAATGAAGCTGAACAGATAAGCTAGGGCTCAGGCTGTCATACAACTTGTCACAGTTTGAATTCTGTCCTGTATGTAATGAGAAGCCAGCCAACTGAGATTGATAAAATGGGAGTGATCTGAGCAGACGGTTAAGGAACACACCCTGATGTAAGCAATGTGGATTTTGAACTTGAAAGGCAAGAGTCTGGTGATAGGAACATACTAGTTAGAAAGTTCTTTAATCAGAATTTGATGAAGGCTTAAGCTAAGCAGGGCCAATGAAAAAGAGGAGGAGACTGATTTGAAATAAAGCTGTAAAGTATAAATTCCGTCTATGAGAATCAATGACCCACTAAATGTGAGGGCATTTGGAGAGTGTTAGAAAAAAGACGAACCAAGTTTAGGAGGCTCAGTACATGATGATGTCAGTAAGACTGAGGTATAAAACAAAGTTGAGAAAGGAAAATAATGATTTAGGTTTTGGACATGTTGACTAGGAGGTACATGGATGATATTCAGACAGAGACCAGGAATCAGTTGGAAATACGAGTCTGGAGCTTAAAAAAGGAAGTTGGGACAGAAGTGTAGACAGAGAGTAAACACTTTGACTAGGATAGTTCAAAAAGTAAAGGATGGACAGTATCATTCAGGAGGAATATATAAAACAGAAATGAAAGATGACTTCAGTTGGGCCTCTAGATCATCAAGGTGGGTGGGTGGAGTGGAGAAAGACTCCATTCAACACTAAGAAGGAAGAGAGACACACAGGAGAACCAAAGGAGGAGGAGATGCTCAATGAGGAGCAGAGAGAAGTCAAACAGTTCTGAACCAATGTCAAAGTAGTTTTTGGATTCAGCAAATAGGTGGTCATTAAAGACCTTAGTAAGTGCAGTAGCCATACAGTTTTATGAGCAGAATCTAGTCAAAAATAGTTTAACCAATGAATCAGAGTTAAAAGAGAAAAAAAGTGGAGCTAGTAATTAGGGATTACTCCTTAAAAATTTATCAGTAAGTGGGTCAATAAAAATTATATGAGAGTAAAGAAAGAAATGGTGATATCTATCATCCTGAAGATTAAAAACTATACTACAGAAAATAGAAAAAAAAAAAAACATTTGCAGTCATTTTCCATTGTTTTCAAATAGTTTCTAAGAACACAAAGAATCATAAGATAATAAATGCTTCCTCTCTACCAATAACTGCACAAGCTAATTTGACTGATCCTTATTACATTCCAGTCACTACTCTCAGCATACAGACATACACTTTAATTTCCAAAAAGCCACTGTTCTGAATAACTATTATTATCCCTATTTTACAGGTGAGGGAATTGAAGCAAAGAAAGTTTAAGCAACTTGCCCATGGTTAGTACGTGACATAACTGGTGTCTGAGTCTAGGTAAGACTCTTGTCTACAACACTATGGTATAAATATGACTCTAAAGGAATCTATTATGACACACCCAACTTTCTCAACAATTTGTCCCTGGCACCATCTTTTAAATCTGCAAGGAAAGCATACAAAATAATTATATTACCTACCACTTAAAATATGGAGAAAAAAAGTGTAAAAATTCACCAAGGCCATAGTTATGAACTACTGAAGTGATGATCACGCAGTTACTATTACAACTTTCTTTTACTTTAACTGACCACCAGTATTCAGAGTAGGTAGGACCCTTGTCAGTTAAAAAATGTCCAGGGCTATGGGGCTGGCCCCGTGGCCGAGTGTTTAAGTTCGCGCGCTCCGCTGCAGGCGGCCCAGTGTTTTGTTGGTTCGAATCCTGGGCGCGGACATGGCACTGCTCATCAGACCACGCTGAGGCAGCGTCCCACATGCCACAACTAGAAGGACCCACAACGAAGAATACACAACTATGTACCGGGGGGCTTTGGGGGAGAAAAAGGAAAAAAATAAAATCTTAAAAAAAAAAAAAAAAAATGTCCAGGGCTAACTTTGATCTGTTCTCAGGGGAGAGGAAGGTCATCTTACAAAGTCCCTTTGATTCCTTCAATTCTTCAGACAGCAACCTCTCAATTAGAAGTGCAGTGGTCCACCCTGTTCAGAGGGGAATGTCTGTCTCTCACCAAAGAAATTGTACTTCCTTGAAATTTTAAACGAACAGATTTTGTAGTTTGGGCCCCATAAGAGGCTAAATCAAAACCTGGGATATTCATTTAAAATCAAGACCACAGTATCCTATAGATGCCAATCTTATTTATTTGATGCACTCTGACTTTGGTTCGAAAAAGAGAGAAGCAGGATTAAGAGACTGGTGCTCTAGACATTTTGACTGATGATGAAATTGTTTTGAAGAAATTTTCCATAATCAAGCTATGGCAAGATACTGCTACTGGCTAAAAACATAGGTTCTTTACCCATCACACACGAGGGGCCAAATAAAAGCCAGAATGCCAGGCTTATGGGAAGGAAAGAGTTTTTATTTCAGGTGACGTCAGCCAGGAGATGAGAGTGAGCCCTCAAATTTATCTCATCTCCTCGAAAAATAGGAGGCAAGGGGTTTTAAACGTTGTGAAGAATGTGGCCGCTTGTAGAGATGGGGAGCCTATGGCCTTGCTAGTTGGAGCTTTCCCACCAACCAGGGTTTGGTCTTGTAAGGCTGCTTGAAGAGAGGAGGATGGCAAGATAAGGGACTCTGCATGTGAATGTCGTTGGTTGTCTGCCTCTGTGGTGGATGGTGGATTCTGGTGCCAGGAAGCTAAGGAGTAAGCAGGGAAAGGGGATGAGTGCTTTGGTTTTGACCCCATATATGCTGGGTCTAATGTAGGGGAACTGATATCAGGGCTGGTATCAATATCACTTTCTATAGAAGATTATCTGACTTCGTATATTCCTGTTAAATCAACTTAATTTCTTTGTTATATTATTTAAAAAATCAATTACTTCAATATGATATATTAGACCACTGTTCTCAAAATTATGGTCTCAGAAGCCTTTTACAGTGTAAAAAATTACTGAGGATCCAAAAGACGTTTATGTAAGTTATATACATTGATATTTACATCAGAAGTTAGAAAATTTTAAATATGTATTTATTTTAAAATAACAAAAATAAACCTATTATACGTTAAAATATATTTATAAAAACAACACTGTTTTCCAAAATTTAAAAAAATGACAAAAGAGTTACATTTTTATATTTTTTTTGTATATCTTAAAATGGTAGGCTTTAATGAAAGAATGTCTGATTCTCATATTGGTTCTCCATTCCATGTGCCATTTTGGTTGAAGAATATGTAGAAAATCTAGTTTCATTCAGATATGTACATAGCTGGGAAAGGGAGGAGAATTATAATAACCTTTCATTATTTTTTATACTACACCAAAAAATGAAAGTTGCAGTTTAAAAGTTAAGTTGTAATGTACATCTGAAACCATTATCAATACAATTTTTTCAATATTAAAATCAATTCATGTATCTTGCACTTTGAATGGATTTTTTGCCCATAAATAATTTTGTAATATCCTGCATTGGTAATTTGAAAACAATAGTTTGCTGAATTATGCAGATTTTCCAAATGTTGACTCATTTTGTTAAACAATATTTAAAAGTCATATTCATTAATATTACTGTCTGTCTCATCAGAAAAGTCCTCAAGTTTTGGGAACCTGTCAGACTCACGATGGCAGAGACAAGTTTTCTAAAACTTGAAAACTGAAAACTCGAATTTTATCATTGACTACAATCAGTTTTCTTCCTTGAAGTGAGAATCTCACTTTATCCATTTTCAAGAAACTGTCTGAAAATATCCAACTCTAAACAATCATGGTTTGTCATTGTTTTTTAAGTAAGAGTGGTGTTGCCTGGAAAAAAATGTCCAGTTCAGCTTGTAATTCAGACACCACACAAGTGCTGTTCCTCCAGACAACGATCATACTTCAGTGCACAGCCAGCGTGCTCTGTGCATGCTTCCCATCTCGTCACACAGATATTAAAAAGATGTTCACTCAAGGGTTAAAAGTTTACAAAATTAATAGCTTTTACTGCTTCATCAAGGATTTTAAATGAAGCTTGCTTTTTTTGTTTTAACACACACTGTGAGTGCATGGGTGGTGAAGAACAGAACGACTAGCATTGTTTAGTGCCATCGCCTTGATTCACCCTAAAGGGGACTGTAACGTCATTACTTTTTGCGCTGTGAGCACAAAGCTCAACAAGGTGAATAAAGTACACAATGTCTCAGTATGATGAGGAAAACAGTTTGAGCTTCCTGACTCTCTGAAAGCTCCACAAATCATACTTTGAGAACTGCCATTAGACAATAACAAGTAAATGAGTATATATTTATATAGTACTACTACTATTATGATTCTGATTTTTTTTTTTCTTCCTCTCCCCAAAGCTGTATATTCTAGTCGTGTGTCCGTCTGGTTGTGCTGTGTGGGATGCCGTCTCAGCATGGCCTGACAAGTGGTGCCATGTCCGCGCCCAGGATCTGAACTGGCGAAACCCTGGACCGCTGAAGCGGAGCACGTGAACTTAATCACTCAGCCATGGGGCCAGCCCCTATGATTCCGATCTTAAATTCTTGAATATTGAGAAAACATAGAAAAGGCACACCATCCCCCTTTAAATTACACATGCCTATTTATGTTAGGACACATTGACTGTTGTTAGCAAAGCAAATGGACTGAAAGACTTATGGGCAAACGCTCCCATATTGCGTGTGCGTGTGTGTGTGCGTGTTTGTGTGTGTGAGAAAGACGACACCGTACACAACAAAATGGACACTTTCAAAAAACCATCAGGAATAGT
Organism: Equus quagga; assembly: GCF_021613505.1. Taxonomy (NCBI): domain Eukaryota; kingdom Metazoa; phylum Chordata; class Mammalia; order Perissodactyla; family Equidae; genus Equus; species Equus quagga. Next base: position 12,578,834 of record NC_060277.1, read on the forward strand.
TTTTAAACACTACTCAGTACCACACATTGCCTGGGTTCATTCACATTGATCCTATTATTTGTTTTATTAAAAAACCAGAACAATTAACTTTAGAATTAGAAAAGTCTGCATATAAAATGGCTACACCTAACCATAAGCTAATTTCTGTTTCCAGAGGTGTAAAGACAAGTGGAAATGTAAACAGTGAAAGTCAGAAGTGCCCATTTGGGAAAAGAACAATCTACAGGTCTCAGTCCTGAGGGAGGGGGGCAAGGCGCTGCGAGGTGTCGAGTGGCAGGGGTGACAGGTCCTCTTAAGTTGCCGTTCAGCATTATTTCTGTGCATTTGTGAAGGGAGTGCCATTTTCTTGGTAGCATAAGCAATAAAGCAAACTACTCACAACTTAGAATCCTCCTTAGCATGCAATAATCAGCTCTGAGGACTGCCTGCCGTTTATGTGTACTTAAGTTCTCAATATCAATCGAAAATATGAGCCAGCCAGATAGCTAAATAAATAAGTAGATTGGGCAGTCTTCCTCTTCAGACAGACAGAGACAGATAGAGAGAAGAGGCAGACACAGACAGAGACAGACAGAAACACAGACAGAGCGACAGATAGAGATAGAGATAGATAAAGAAGAGAGAGAAACTGAAGAGAGTGAATATGAGAAACAGGCACCTCAAATTAAACCAGAGAGGGAAAGAACAGAGTTTTGTATTTCAGGGTTACCATTGTTCAATGTGATCAATATTAATTTTGACGTATCAAATGGAGTCCAGCAATCTATTTTGTTTCTTTTTAATTTTAATATAAAATTTTCTTTTACATGCAGAAACATGAAAAATCATCTTAAAGCACATACCCAAATCTCATGAGAGGTTTATCACCTTTTTTCCAAGACTAGCCACAGAGACTGGCAACACACTGATGTGCCTATTTCTTAGCAGTGACACATCTTGGTTAGACCCCCATAGGGTCCATGTAAGGATCAACCATGCTATTGTTCACCCAGGTGCATTAAGAAGTTTACCTGATCTGGCCGGTCAAGTGTCAGTTTCAACATGCTGTCTGTTGCCAAGACAGCCATTTATCAGGGTCACTTTTCAGGATGACAAACATGAGATTTAAAGCTTGACCCAGTTTCTAGTTATTGAACGTCTCCTTTAGAAGCAAGGGGATCAGCACAAGTTTTCACAAACATGCCTCCAAGCGAACACACTTTGCCACGGTCCCTGCTACTGCTGAATTACTGACTTACAGCTGGTCTTCTCTAAGGCCTCGTAATGGGATTTGTTCTGATTCTCTGCAACTGCTTCACACATGTCATTTCCTCTCCGACCCATGGGACTCTGGGGCAGATTGAGTTCTTTAGGGAAGAAAAGATACAACAATGCCTTTCACATCCACACACTTACTGAACTAATGATTCTCAAACATTTTACAAAGAGAAGTACACTAGAGTTCTATTTTTATAAAAGAGCTCATGACCTACAATTATCTGGCTCCCTTTGAACAAAAGTGTTTACATTTTGTTTGGTTTGGACAACAATTCTGCTCTTTAGCTGTTAAGAAAAAAGGAACTAAGCTGTAAACACACCGTTGGCTGGCAGGCAGTGGGAATGCAGAGTGGAGGTAAGACGAGTACAGGCGAGATGAAAGATCACATTCCCTTTTTGACATCATTGTAAAGCATCTGACGGAAGCAGAGCCATCGGAGAGATCAAGTTTAAAAAACAACAAAAGCCAGTGTTCTTCATCCTGACTATACCCTCCGCCCTAAATTGACTCACGGGTCATATCTGGGTCAGCACGGCCACCAGGGGACGGTCGACAGGGGCTTTAAGCAGGACATGGTCCTAGATGCCACTGTCTATTTGCTCTTTATTGAATTATCAGGTGCACAACTCTTTCAATCTTTTATCTCCTTTTCATTTCTTTGCCTTTTCCCCTATAATCCCCAAACTCAAAGCCTCAGAGACATGAGGACAAGGAGTTGGCAGGGTAGAGTACAGCTCAGTGGAATGGAGACACTCCAGTGCTCTCACTCTCCTTCCCCGTGTTTTCTGTGTTCAGGGTAAATAGATTCGAAAAGCATTGACACGATAATCCAACTTGGTCTTTTGAATCTGAAGAAAAGTCAATAAAGATAACAGTCCATAGAGTCCAACTGCCTGGTTCAACTTTCAGCTGGTTCATATACTAACTGGGTGACCTTGGGAAAGCTACTATCACGTCTCTGTGCCTTAACATCCCCATCTGTGAAATGGGGATAATAACCACTTCAGGGAAAGAGGATTAAATGAGGTAATATATGTAAATTGCTCAGCACTCAATAATTATTAGTGAAGAAAGAAAGGAGAGGACGGGGAAGAGGAACAGGCATAGCGAGAGAGAGAGGAGAGGAAACGGGTGCCTTCCAGAAAACGGCTTTTAAACATAATTTTTAAGTAAATTCAATTCCCTATGTATTCTATGATAAATTCAGAGATGCACTTTGTGTAAAAATAATCTATAGATACAATACAAACACACTGAGATCTAACCAAAAAAACACATATTGTAAAATAACTGTGATAAAATATAAGTATTTACTAAACTCCACCCAGCAGCTATCGCAGTAACAAAACAGGGGAATAAAATGCCTACATGCTTTAAATTAGTGGTTTTCACAACATTTTTAACAGTAACTCACCAAAAATATATTTACGACAAACAAGATTTTTGAAACATGAAACTAAAGTTTCACAAAACAATCCTTACACTGGTTAAACGTTTTAGTTTTAAAAATCCTATTCTGTTCTATTTTGATTTTTTCTATAGTTTTATTTTCAAAAAGGTGGTTATGACCCACTGAATTGATATCACGATCAACTAACCACAATTTGATACAATAGATTTAAACTGTGATGTGTGTATTTTAATGATCTTTAATCCATAGTCTAAGGGTGGTTAGCATTTGTCATGGCCTGAACAGGAATAAACTCTAAGATAGTAAAACTAAAGACTTCAAATATCATTACCAACAACTACACCAGAGAGTATAAAGGATGCAAAAAAATGCGTTTTATTGGTGATATAAGAGGTGTCCAATATAAGCAGTTGGTTAGAATGATCTGCCCTTCCGCCAGTCTGACAAACTCCCACGTAATAAATATTACCACAAGTTGAGCTATGGAGCCCCTTTAGTCCTGCACCCTTCCACTTTCACAATGCCATTGTCACCTGAGCCAGTGTAGTGTAAACCCTGACAACTGGCTTTCTTTTTGCAATACAAGTGCTTTGATTGCCACAGGCATCCATTTCAAAGATGGCTATCTCAATAAACACAAAGCCAGCCACAGGACTAGATAGAGCCAGGCCTCACCAGCAAGCCTCCTTCCACTCCCAGGCTCCTTTGTTCTAGACATCTTGGTTGATTTCCATAACTGACTGAGCCACTTGTTTTTTCTCTTCCCAGGCTTTAAATTCTCACTCTTACATTTTAAATCTAACAATAGAGAGTGAGTCTGTGTAACCCTAGGCCCCCCACCCTCGACCCCAATTAAAGCAGAACCTCAGGCTCTGTTCTCCCCCTCTCTCCCTCTCACTGTGAGGCCCCAGGTGTGCCATGTAATTTCCAGGACTTGTAAGTAATAAACCCTTTTTTCCCCCCAAAGTTTCCTGATGGTTATTGCTGAGGGCATTTTGCAGTCATAATGAGAACCCCAAGGGTCGGTCCAGTCACAACACTGGTTGTCAATAGGCTGAGACTGGCACACAACAGACAGCTAGAAGTCTGGTTAATCCTGCCCTAAAGACATCACTGCATCTGCCTCAGAGAAAACCTTCAGTGCAGGGTGCTAGCCAGGCGCCTGTGGGCAGAGAGTGCAGCTGTCCCTGAGCTAGGACAAAGGACTGCAACACAGTTTTGTGACGGCTTGACAATAAATATTTGTACATTTAGCAGAATTTAATCTGAGGGTTGCTTTCATTGTGAAGGTTCGCTGGTTGCAACCCCGCAGTTGCAGAGGTGTGGGAAGCATATAGCCCACTTATCTCTAACCAACCAAGACTACAGAAATTTACCAGAAGAATCTAACTATTACTAAATGGCCAAATTTACTTAGGGCAGCTGTTGGTGGTGCCATCGAGTGGATTCCAACCCCTAGCAACCCTGTGTAGGGCAGAGCAGAACTCTGCCCAGACTTTTTGCACCATCCTCTAACCTTCAAGTGCTGTATCCCACAATGCTCCTCTGCTATTCTGAGTTCTCATGGCCCGTTTTTCCAGAGGTGGGTGGTCAAGTCCCTCCTCCTACTCCATCTTAGTCTGGAAGCTCTGCTGAAACCTGTCCACTGTGGCTGACCCTGCGGGTATTTAAAAACTAGTGGCATAGCTTTCAGCATCACAGCAACATGCAGCCGCCACAGTATGACAACCGAAAGATGGGTGGTGCGGTTCCCTGATGGGGAAACGAACCTGGCGCCACGGGGGTGGGAGCACCAGATCTTAACCACTAGATCACCGTTTGGTCAGTTAACCACAGCTATTTTACTACAGAATTCAGCAGAGAAACCTAGAATGACTTCTGTTGATTTTCACTGCTCACACTGCTCTTCTCATAAAAGCTCTCTTTCCTTTGGAGGAGCCCAGACCTGCTCTCCTCTTAGCCCATTTGACTGTTATGTCCAGACCCCACCCGAAACTTCAGGTTCTGTGCACACAACCATTGGAGCCCTACATCCTGCCAGATCCAGTTAGATGCAACCTTTGGGGTTTTGCTAGAATAGTTAGAAAACAGCAGCTCAGTATGGCAAGCACTAAGGGCCTAACTCTGCTGGGTCCCAGAGGAAGGGGGAGTAGAGGAAAGGGAGAGCTTGACTTCCAGTGTTCTCACATGTAGCCATTTTGGTTCAGCAGGCCCTAATGCCAATGCTCCCCTAAACTTCTCAGTTAGGTAAGTTAAGAAAAATTCCCCCTTTTACATTTTAAGCTAGATTTGAGCTGTGTTTCTATCACTGGAAGGTAAAAGAGTACTAACTAAGACATCCCTCCTGGACTCTACTCCCTAAGGCTTACAAAATGAAATTCCAATTCAGCACGACAGCCCTTTCCCCGCACCATCTAGATTAGAGCCACGTGACAACTTTATCTCCCACAAATGCTGGGACCTCAATCTCCGTTTGCTCACCATAGCTGCGAAAAGCCAGAAGTATTAAAACCTTGTTCATGACATTGCTCTTCCCTGGAATATGTTCCTGTGTGAATTCTACTTGTTCTTAAAGACCCTGTGAAAAGTACACTTCTTTTTTAAAATCTTCTTAACCGTCCTCCTCTTGGTAGCACCTCCGAGTTTCTTTCTTAAACCCTGTGAGGCTTTTATGGTACACAGACAGAGTACTATTTAAAGTCAATTCTATACCAACAACATAAAACAGCGGTGCTTTGAACAGACTAACCTTGTTGGACTATAAGGATGGATGAGCAGGGAAAGAAAAAGATGCAGAGGAACTGGTAGGAGTCTATAAGTCTCTGGTAGGAATCCCATGGTGAGGTGACAGAGGTCTGTCTCAAGGGCGACAGTAGGAATGAAAAGAAGGAACAGTTATGATTGAGGAGGGATTGATGAGATTGGTGACAGATTGCCCAAGTCGTTGAAATCTTAATAAAGATACAATACCAAAAACTAGGTCTCCTGAATCTTGTTGCATTGCCAGCCTGGTATAACCACACCACACTATCAGGTAGGGGAGGCAGGCTTAGTCCTCTACTCTCTAGGTCCTCTGGCTGGTCTAAGAATTAAACTGACATGAGAGAGAATAATGGAGAAAGTCAAACCAAGTTTAACAACACATACACATGGGAGAAACCCAGGAAAACTGAGTAACTCAGCCAAAATCACCACCTTAAATACTATCTTCAGCTAGAGACAAAGGAGGATGTTCAGGATACTGGTTTGGGACTTCAAATGGGAGGAAGGCAATTCACATGGAGATGGAACTGCAAATGTTTGATAAGTGTTTGTTGGGCCATCTATAGACAATTAGATCTGAGAGACAGAACTTTGATAAAAATGGACTTGCTTATGCCTTTCTGTCTATCACACCTATTTTATATTATATGATAATTATCTTATGCTATTAGTTCCTTCCTGAACAGACCTTCTATCTTAAATTCTTTTAGGCAGTTACGGGGCAGGTCAAAGTTTCTTTCTGAGTCTTTTGTTCTTAAAAATAATCAAGCTAAAGGGACACATTTGGTGATGGTAAATTATGATCCCCCACAATCAGAACTAAAATTATTTTTCACATGTTGATGGACACTAAATTAGGAATTTCCCTCAAGGAAACAAATGATTGGAGTCAGCAATAGAAATACATAGGTCTACAGTTTTATTTTTGTTACTTAAATGACTATGCTGTCTCCAAATAAAGTAGGCATTTTGCCAGAATTGATGCAAAAATCATAAAAAGGACAGATATTTAAGACACGAACACAAATATTAAATATTTCATACCTAGGAGACATATTACATTAAATACTATAACATAGCATATGGTATACATAAAAAGATATATAAATTTAAATAGATTTTAAACATATGTTAAATAGATTCTAAGAATTCATTTATAGTAGTATGTTTTAGATATTTGCAAATATTTGTAGTTGTTCTATAAGTTTTTTTTGCAAAAAATATTAAGAGGAATTTAGGGAAGAATTCATTTGTCTGAATTAGATAAGTGAAAATAGGTTATTCTGTTTTCCTGAACATTCTTTCAGTCTTTAGTTTATTTTTGGAAAAAAGAGGTTGAAAAAAAATCTTGAAAATTCAGTTATTCCACTTCCTCTCTCTTTTCTGCCTAGCTTCCCTTTTCCTTCTCTTTCCTCCTTTTTTCTTTGGAACTTCCCTCCTTCTCAGAATTTTATTGCTGGCAGTTACTCAAATAAGTTATTTTCTTTCTCAGAAACGTACCTGAGTCCTCTTGGGCTTCATTTCTCTTCACTGAAGATCAACCATATAACCAGACATTTTAGAATAAAAGGACATGATTCTGATTGGTTCTTCATTCAGCGGAACAGTACCACAACTATACTATCCAGATGGCTACAACAGGCCCCCAAAGGAGACTCGAGATGGGCATAGCATCCAAATAATGTTTTCCAAGATTGGCTCATTACCCAGTTTGGAAAATCATTTATCTAATAAAGTTAGTGACTAAGAAAATAATTAGCAGATGTTATTACCTGCTTTGGAATTAGCTCAGTGTTTTAGTCCACACAAATTATGGACATGCACACAAAAATCCACACATTTTCTCTGTGCACATTCAGCTCTAATCAGTATTAGAATTTCCTGTCTCAATTTCCAGTCTGGTTTCTGCATGCTGCCTTTGAAGTCTGGAGCTCTGGCCAAAGCCTGATGGTGATGGTCTGCCTCACTGATGTAGAGGGATCTAATACTGTATTTCCCATTGCTGAGCTCATTCTCCCACTGGGATCCCGGCTGCCCCATTTGGAGCCCCTGCAGCTGTGTTGCTGCTCTGAGAACACTGTGTCCCTTGTACACTGTCTACTGCACCTCTCTGTACCTCTGAGCTCAGCGGGCAGAGGTTGCGGGCAGTTATCTTCCCCCAACAGCCAATCTACTTGGCCCTACTGGGTATATTTTGGGTGATTCCCACTCACTTTGCTACACCTGCCCTGTCTTGGTATGCACAAAATCCCATGTCTTATCAATGTCCCTGGCAGATAGGACACCCAGTTAGTAAAACAGTACCAGACATGCTAAGTACTCCTTAGAAAAGTATTTGGTGAACAATCACATTCCATCAGAATGTTCCAAACAGTCTGGCATTACCAAAGACAAGAACATCAAGTGGTAGAAGATGATGATACTATCAAAGGTGAAATTTGGGTTTTTTAATCTTGAGTACATATTAATATCATCTGTATGCATCTATAGCCATGGCATGAATAAAATATTAATTTGGAACATATAAGATAGTCCCAGACTATCATGAGTGCTTTTCAGAAAAATATAACACATGTAAGTGTCCGAACTTAGGTCATCAAGTAGTAAGCCTATGAAAATGTGATTCTGGATCTCTATCTACATCCCTGCTGTTACCACTTTCTGAAAAATGGCTGACAATGGAATGAATCCTTGTGCCTAATTTTGTTCCTGTAAATAATAAAACATCATTTCCCTAAAGAAGATCAGTTGAATTTGTCTGCTTTGGGTCAAGAAAGAATATCAGAATTATCCTCTGAGGAATGAAAGTGGTATGGGGAGAAAGTCTAATCATGAATTCATTGTACCTACTTGGCTAACACAATGCTCCAAACTTCTGTCTCATCCTTGCGTCTTTATAACTCACATCAGAGCTGAAGCTGGTTCATCATGCCAGCAGAGCTTTGCTCAAAGCTTAGAGCACAGTGTGGGCAGTTCAAAGCTTGCCAAAGTCTATTTATAATCCTTATGAGGCCCCTTCTCATCCTCAGGGGATTTGCAAATTCAAATACAGTATAATACTGCAAGGGTTGTCAATTCTCTCTCACTAAACTTTTCATGATTACTCAATTCTTTTTTGCAATAAGCAGAAAAGAAATTTGGCACTTTCTTCTGGATGGAGCAAAGGTAAATGAGAATGAGCATGTAGCCAGGCCAGGTTTGAATTACCTTAAATGCCAAAGTAAAGCAGGTAGAGCCTACGCTCCAGCGTAAGGCAGAGCCATGGAAGACTCATTTGACAATGATACGCAGAGTGGATTAACGATTAGGATAACACTCTAGTGAAATAATTCAGGAAGAAAATGAAAGTCTGATTAGGTAGATGGTGAGGAAAAAGAAAAGAGACAGATAGGACAATGAGTTTAAAAAATAAATAGGAGGACCTGGATCTTTGTGATTTTTTCAGTGATCCAGCACCAGCACAAAGTTTTCTTGTCTCTTTCTTTTTTAACTATTTATTTGTTTTTTAAATATATGCCACTTTATATTGTTATCACCTTTTTTAGTGTTTGTCCTCTACCCCCAATCATGTATTACAGTCTTGGAATGTCCAATAATACTCAGGCAACATATAAACCTGGAGTATCTTACTCAATTAGAAGGTGCCCCCCAAAAGTGTCTATTTTGGAGGCAGAATGTACAAGTAATGAGAGATAGAAGTTGGTTATTACTGTTATATACTAACATTTTTATTGGAAGTCAAATATGAAAATATATCCTTCTTTAACTAGAGGCTCTTTCAGGACATGAATTTGCCTCTGTATGACTGCTGTGTAGCACTCTGATACTGGGGTCCAATAAATGTTTATTGAATTAATAAATTGCATACAATTGTATTCAAACTAACAATGACTATGATTCAATGTAGCAATACCAATACAATCTTAATTAATACACGGAAAATAATGTTTTCCTTTGAGTAACTAACCCGTATTTGCAATGTGCATTTATGCTTGCATATATAGTAAAATCAGCACCTAAGAGAACATCTTATACATTCTGTTTAGAAAGTGGTATAAATACTGATTTGTATCACTCTTCCTTTTACAATTCACTTGATTTTTAGGTGCATGACTCACTGTTCACCGTTCTAAGCAACAGTTCCTTGAGACATATCAATTTAGTACCTAAATAAATTCTCATTTACTTCATAAGAGTTGACACCATTATCCATAAGTCCATATATTTTTATTTAGTTGGAACATTAGTGGAGTATTTTAGAAAATACATTGATTCATTATGACTTTAAAAAAAAAAAACAAACCAAGATGTCTGTAAATGAAAAGCAGTGTGTGAGATTCTACGTAGGAAGGTGTCAGTTTTTTAAGAAATAGTATACTACTTTGCCCTCTTTGCTACTGTTGAGAGTATTCGTATGAAAATGAAGTTAGATCAACTATCAACAGTCCTAGATAACTGCAATTTTCATATAACTGATCTTACTAGCTCAGATCTACTACAAAATTGCTCATCTCATTTTTCACTTTCTCTACGTACACATAGTGTTTGTTAGTCAGTTTTCAGAACTGATTAGTTCTTTAAATAGTGCAATTTCTAATCTGACACTCCAAAGCTATTCCCTTTAGTGAATGGGAAGTGAAGGAAAAATAAAATTTATGAAACAAAGTTCCACTAAAAGCAATGAAAAAACAGATCATAACGGGAGTTTGTCAGCACCACTAGATGGCCTCTCCAATTTGGCCTGCTCTAGACCATTCTAAAGAGAGGTTCTGTCGTATGTCAATGCTATTAAGACCAAGTCACGTGACGTTTTAATATTCTGATCATCCACTATGTGCTAGGTTTTGTGCTATGTGACGGTGATTCAGTGTTTACTTCAACGATGAACAAGTACTTACCTTTATGGATTTTACAGTTTAGTGGTGCAAAGAGACAATTAACCAAGGAATCACAATGATGAGAGAAGGCACACCTTGTAGTAATGCCACTAACTAACAATAATCATACAGTCCTTTTGGTGCAATTTTGAACTCCTTTCCTAATGAACAACAAAAACAACAAATAACAGGATTTGGCCCGCCAATGTGAAAGAAATCTACTGGCAATTCAGGGATGTTTAGGTTAAAAAGATGCAACCCATCACCTAGTGAGAATAACATGCTCACAATCTATCTTTATATTTAAAGGCTATAAATCCTACAGAGTATGTTTTTAGGAGATAATTTAAGAATTCAGATTCCTAGACACACATAGGCGAAAAAAACCTAGTACCCACGGGGTTGAAATAAAATGGAAAAGAGATGACAAGGCTGTCTTCTTTCCTCTGGCTTCATGGAATTTATATTGTTCACTACACTAAAATCCAAAGTATTTATGGAATAGATTTGCTAGTTCCCAACTTCCTGGCATAATTTTATTCTATTCATCTTTACTCCTGAGGCTCTGTTATAGCTGAGTAAAAGCTGATGAATTCCAAGGTAAGTACAAGACAAATATTCTATCCTGGAACTTCAGCTGATTATTCTCACTTTGGGCTCATTTGCATTTGTTAAAATTCAAGTTCCGGGCACTACAGTTTGTCTGTGGACTTTCTGCTTTAATTAACAAAGTAGACATACATGTGGCAAGAATCGGAATTCTGAGTCTCTTAAGGACAGAGAAGTTATTCCTCGTTACTATATCCTTACCAAGCCACCAGTTGTCACTTTGAGGTTGCTAAGAAAGTGGTTTTTAGAACAGGATGAAATGTTAATGAGATCAGGGTTTTTGCTGGTTTTCTTTATTAACTAGGTTCCTAGAAATCCATCTTATTATGGTATTCTACTAAGAATGCCTGCACTGTTATCTTCTAATTTAAATAAATTTTAAATTAAAGAAACATTATGTTAATAAAGTGAGTATGCGAGATCCTGCTTAAGTGTTCTTATGCCTATCTGGATCACACCAAAACTCAGTGGCAGCAATTAAATAAAATATAGGAAGACACAGATAGACAGGCAGAAATCCAAAGCACCCTACCAGAAAAAGCTCTAATATTCCCACATTTCTCTCTCTAACATGCTAATGGGAGAGAGATAGTCTCTGACCGCTCATTCCTGGAAGGTAATGTCCCCGTCCACAAGAAACAGCTTTCTAGAAGTAGTACTTAAGTTTTACCTCTTTACCTCCAAGCCAGCAGCAGTCTTGACAAAATAAAAGCATATTGTATTTCATCAGCACTAAGGTGACTTTTTTTTCACATTTTAACATCGTTGAAATTGGGATGGATCTTTTAGTTTATAAAAAGTCATATTCTAATTGGAAGTACGCTTCCTTTCTTAGTGGTATAGTGAACATAACGCATCTTTGAATTGATGACACCTTAAAATGGATGAAATATGATTGCTCTCGACTTGCAGGGGTTTCAGATATGGTAGCAATAAACATTAGAAATATAGTGAGCCAGATGAAAGCACTGTGGATTTCCTCTGAACAAAAATGAAGCAGAATAGCTTCTCTGCCCACATGTCAGGTCGATCCTAGACACACACTGACCTTTATACTGCACCTGCACAAAATAAGTAGCTCCATCTCCTAGAACAGCACCCTAGAATATAAATATCAGGATCTCATTTTCATAAATAATGCAGGCACTCAGGCTACTTTACCTTGATTGCTTATTCTCTATTCTCCAAAGCTGATAGCTTATACCCAAATGATGTAACCTTACCACTTGCATTAATTCATGGATTTGAAACCGACCCTCTACAAGTTCCCTGGGGTAGTTTAGTTTCATTTGTATGCATGTAAATAGCACCAGGACTGACATAAAAATTAATGAACTATTTACTTTAGGAGCCTATGCCTAGCTTCTAAAATCAAAGAAAAGCTTAAGTTTATTAAAATAAAATTAAAGCTATGAAGTCTTAAATCATGAAGACAGTGTCAAAAATCAGAGGGATTTAATTTTGAAAAATGTAAACTGAAAGCAGACGTCAGAAATAATTGTGGAGCGTTCATCTCATCGTTTTGATGTCATCACCCCTACCCCCACCAAAATATAGTCTGATTCTGGACACTATAGAGTTCAGGAGGCAATCTAACAACTCACACCAACCAAGAATACCGCTAGTTCAAAGGATCTAGGGCTTAGGCCAGAGATGACCAAATTTTTATAACTGCCTTTAATTAGTGACATTACCTGTTGCCATTTTTATAGCCCTGATTATAAGTGCCTTGTCATATAAAAATTTTTACATTTTATTAATTTTGACCATAAATTCCTCAAAGACAAGAACTGTCTAATTTGACCATGACTCTTTAAAATGCTTCCCAATAGATGTCACTGCCAACACCCCGTAAGAATTAACCTTACATTTGACGATTTTACCCATGATAATTCTGTGGAACTTCCCATATCGCTCTCTCAACGCAGTGTAATTTCAACTTATTCTTATCTTATTGGACGCTACTCTTACCAAATACATCTTGATTTCAGGATCTAGATTTGCCCCTAATTTTGAAATTGCTGAAGTAATCATTTTTTCCAGTTTTTCATTTTAAACCATACAACACAGCATAGCTTTCTCCAGTTCTAATTGCTTTAGGGAACCAAATTGGCAAGAGCCAAATTCCTCCACCTCAAAAAGAGGACATATTTTTCATTGTTTAATTTGACATTGCCTATATATGCTTATTAATCTTTACTATCTTAGTACATAAAGATTCTTAATAAGAATATACCGATACATATCCTTCCCTTGGGGGATTTCTTCTGAGTAAAAGGAGAATGTATAACTGAGAAATTCAGTATTAAATAATCTGTTTATACTATCAAATTATATTTTTTGGTAAGTCATCTTTTCTCCCCCCTGCCTTTGTTATACTGAAAAATCAAAGCCAAACTAATGTGCATTATTTAAGGAGCAAAATCCACAATTCTAATTAACATAAAATGCACTTGATCAAAAAATAAATAGTAAAAAAACAAAACGAAATTTAACTGAGGTGTGGAGTGTAGAGGGAACTGGGATGAAGGACTGGGACACACAAGTGCACACAACTGTTCATCATTCCATGTGAAAAAATCAAGAGAGGCCAAAAAGCAAATTATTGTTTCAACAAAGAACAGACTCCAGCTAGGGACACATCCTGGTTCAAAGACAGAAGAACTTGAAAATATCCCCTTTGTAAAATCCTTTCTTGTTCCACATAAGATCATTCACTGCCTCCAAGTAATTTGCTAAGTGGTGCTGGTCGAAAGGACCATTGTGAATTGGCAGGAGGCCAAGACAGTTGGCCCTGCCTATCACCTGGAGGCCACTTGAATGTTACAAGAACAGCAGACCTGATGTTTCTGGATTCCTACCACATGGCGCAGCCATAAATGGGTAGCAATGAATTAAACGAAACACATTTTATAGGCTAGTTCCATTTGGCCATGTTTATAGAGAATAGTCACAGGAATATTGCATGAGAAAATGCTTGAAATAGATTGTATTTAATGCATGATATCTGTGAAAGCTAGAGCTAGTTATTGAAAACATATCAGCCTAAAATAAATCGAAGTTTATTCAAATGCCTTAATATAATACCTTTATCTTCTGATCACACAGTATATTAGATTTACTGATACCGTTGATAAAATGGTTGCTGTGTGCTGAAAGTTGCTATGCATCAGATATGCGTAGCTCAATTATGTCAAATCTCCAATATTCTTTCAAGGAAAAATATACATACTTTTAAACAAAATAGAAGTCAGCACTTCTAAACAACTATTTCAAATGACAGTATAAAAATGTATTCACAAACAAAATCCTCTGTCTCCATTCATAAATGGTTCAATTGAATTTTACTACGTTAGTAAGATAAAATTATCTGTCACACTAAGTAGTCATACACTGAAATGAAGCTCAAAGGGTCTCTTAATCAGAATAATAAATATCTTTCTTTTAAGAAAAAAAGAGTTTCAAAGATTTGACAAGCTATACATTTTAAGAAATTTCTCACATGTGCTAATCTCAAATAATCGAGTTTAGATTTAAAGAGAAGGACTCCATAACCCATAATGTCAATAAGAGCAAAGCATTTTCAGATGCCCCAGACACAAAGGAGGCAAAGGCATTTAGCACTGAAATACTGGAAAGATCATATTTAAGACTGTTTACTAAGTGATAATTTGAAATTCTTTAAGAAAATATTACTTTTGAACTTTAAGCATTCAAATTGGAACATCAAGTTTGCCATCATGTGCTCTTCTTTGCACATTAATCCTACTATAGGCATGCATCACTCAACGACAGGGCTATGTTCAGAGAAACGCATTGTTAGGCGATTTTGTCATCATATGAATGTCACCGAGAGTGCTTACACAAACCTAGATGGTATAACCTACTGCACACTTCAGCTATATGCTACTAATCTTATGGGACCACCACCATATATGTGGTCCATCATTGACTTTACGTGGCGCATGACTGTATGACATATTACAAGATTGTTAGCTAACTTTCAATTTCCAACTACCAAGGAAACCATTTTCTTGATTGGAAAATAATCTATTACGTAAGAGTACAATGGCATAATATTTACTTGAAATTTTTTGAGACTAGCAGGCTACAGTCAACATTAATGAGCAAGTCCTGAAGGCCTTAGTAGGGAAAAAAAAAAAAGCTTTGTTTACTGTTTACCCTTAATAACTGATCTGAGCTTTATTCTATCTTTCAGTAGAAGCCAATGCAGGCAAGAAAGAAAGATGAAAAGAAAGAAGGAAGGAAAGACAAAAGGAGGGATTAAAAATAACTGAACATTGGGCTGGCCTGGTGGCACAGAGGTTAAGTTTGTGCACTCTGCTTAGGCAGCACAGGTTTCTCTGGTTTAGATCCCAGGCACCTATTCACCGCTCATCAAAGCACGCTGTGACAGGCGTCCCACGTATAAAATAGAGGAAGATGGGCACAGATGTTAGCTCAGGGCCAATCTTCCTCAGCAAAAAGAGGAAGATTGGCATTGGATATTACCTCAGGGCCAATCTTCCCCAAAATAAATAAACATTTAATGACAGGCATCCATCTATATTGACCTATTTATACATGTTGATTGTTCTCCCTTTTGATACACTCTTCTGTTGCTTCAAATATTGTCAAGATACAAGCTTTTAGATTTTATACCTAGATCTCACTGATCCATGAAGATTATAATTCAAAGTGAAACCTTCCCATTTATCAAGATTACAAACTAATTTGTTGAAAAATCAAAATAAATTCATTTGAGTATGTTTGGTACTTGACTTCAACCATAAATCTTATTAATGCTTTGTAAAAATTAGAACAATGACAACAATAATAATGAATACAGAAATATAAGGTACACTCAGCCAACTGATTGTATTAGAGACATTCAATTTTTTTTTTTTAAATCACCAACTTCTGGAGTATTTAGTAACTATTAAAGCATCAAGCAAGAAATTCCTCAATAGACTTATAAACAAAATCTTTCTATAAATTTACAAAAGAGTTAGCAATGTTTCTGTAAATTTACAAGAGTTACTTTATAGCAAAGATGGTTATTTTGACCTCTATCTGATGGAGCAGACTACATCAAAAAGGGCCAATTCATGTGACTACTCACTCATTTCTGATCATATTTAAATTGCATCATCTTTAAAACAGTGAGTTTGCTATTAAGGAGCTTGTAGTGTAAAGGGATAAAAGAGAACTTACTTTTTTTTGAGCAACCCCACATACCAGGCTTGGTGCCTTACATAAATTATTCTACTTATCCTTCAGGAAACCCCTTAAGTAGACAAGAATCATTAATCCTCAAGGATAGGATTCTTGTCTTTCTTCTCTTTGGGTTCCCAGTCTTGTCAACATTGCCTGACACATGGTAAATATTCACCAAATGTTAACAGAACTAACAAAACTCCCTTCCCTATCTTGAGCTTTTCATTTAGAGAGCTAAAAAAACAAAACAACAGAATTTGAACTCTCTTTGTCAAACTGGTCCTTCATTATGTTTGGCTTTCACCTTTAAAAAGTAGGCATAACATTTAGCTCTCATTCAATATGCTATAATACAATGTAACAGCAAAGTGTAGTTTCTAGGGACCTTGTTATAACAAAGCAGACTAATGCAGTTCACCAGTTTTAAATTATTTCTACATGTAACACACTAGCACACACCTTTGTAAAAGGTGTGGCTCTTTAACATATTACGGACAGATATCACATTTAACAATCAAACGTTAATTCTTTTTAAAAAGAAAAAACACCCAATACACTGTTTTTAATTAAGGCAATAGAGAAGATGAGGCAGGAGAAAGACACCTGTAGCTGATGTGGGGGCAACCTACTGGGTGTTGGGCGGGGAGGTTGTGAGAGGACAGCAGTTGTAACTGGATTATGCTTCTCTCCCTGGTGTAAGTGGAGAGCTCACTGACCCCTGGGGAGAGTGTCGTGAGAGCCTTACTACTTGCTTACAGAGCAGCTGAGCACAACCTCCAGTAAAGTGCTAAATTACGTCTAGATTCAACACTCTAATCCTACTTTCCCTTTCGGGCTAGAGAGAGCCCAGACATGTTTCCTCCCCAAGGCAACATTGAGAGGATAAAAATTCTTCCCTTCCACCTACAGAGGTAAATATTTGAGGAAGTTTAGGAGCAAATTGATTTTTAAAACAAACAAAAACAAAACAGCCTTTCTATGCACTCTTCAGTGTCCCCAGAGGTACACTGAGCAGGTCGGTGATGTATCTCAGAATCTGAACAAAAATCCTGGTTTCTGTATCCCTCTCCCTTCATCAAACTGAGATTTGTCTCAAGGAGCCCTGTGGGCAGAACAACCAGATTTAGAGCCACTGTTACCCAAGGACAAACAAATTCTAGTCTCAATAGAAAACCTTCCAACAATCTGAACTCTCTCTGGGGAAGTAGCGGAGGTGACTGTGGGCATTCTGGTTCTAAACCTGTAATCTCCACTTGGCCAAGACAAAGTGAGTTTTATTAGCCATTTCAATACCATGGAAGGCCACCCAAATTATGATTTTTACTACACTTAGCATACTGCACAGTCATAATATATTTCAGTTACAGCACAGTCCCATAGGAAAAGGAATGAAATTCTTTCATAATTCAGAAATATCATAAAAACTACTTTCAGTGTGATCCTTAATACAAAATGGACAGTTAGCAGTATAACTGAGGGAAGGCACACGGACATAAAGGATGTCCTTTCGAAAAATATTGGAACATAAAACGTTATATGAATCATAAATAAAATTTATAAGCAATGTAACTCTGAGGAGAAGGCACACTAGACGTGGCTCACCCCGAAGCACTGACTGTCAAAATAACTGCCTGTTTGGCTCTCATTTAATCCGTGGTGTTTATATTGTCAACAGCAAGGGTCAAATATTTAAGTGTTTTATTTAAGGATGATAAGTAAGCAAATTAGATGCCAATGAAAGACATATTATGGGTTATGCCCATACATATCTTGAGGCCTGAAAAGAAAGTGTCCTCTTCAATATATTAAGGAACAAAACGTTAAATTCATTAACATGTTTTATAAAATTTTAAAATTTATAGACTACTGTTGATCTTCATCTAGAGCTGGTCAGACAGCTGAAGTGAATAGCTGTTTGGACCAGGTTGAGTCCCTTGCAACTATCAAGATGAGTTTTTCATACCCCAGTTGTATTATCACTTATTAATTATAACAAAATGAATTAGATTAATTAGCACAGTGTAACAATGACAGAAAATGATTTGCACAGAGATAGGTGAATACCTCTGTGCCTTAAGAACCCTATGAAGCAAGTTAATAATAACATGTTACAACTATTGAGTGCTTTCATATGCTATGGAGTAGACTAAGCTTGTTATGTAATTTATCCTCTTTAATCCTCACAACCCAATCAGATAGGTATACGATTACCCCTCTTTTACCAGATGGGGAAAAAAGGCTTAGAGAGTTGATGCAATTTGTCTGGGTTCTCAGAGCTGGTAAGCTATAGACCTGGGCCTCACAGCCCGTTAGTATGACTAAGATTTATGGTCTTGTAATAATTTTGTTACACAGCTTATTTTAGAGGCAGACAAAAGTAACAGGCCTTTAATTAGGTACCACAGAGGAACAACATAGAAACAAGGGACACAATGTATCTGGAAGTAATTCCACTTAGCTCTCCTTAATAAAGATCACCTTCTTGGTCATTTGACCTGTTCTAAGCTTTGTTTCTTCCAGTCCCAGATTTGCCTGTCATTAAATGTTTCATAGTTGATCTGCTTTAAGCGATTTTTGTTCATAAAGGCAATCACTGTGTTTTCTATGTACCTTTTCATGAGTTAATATCTTATCCCTTCAAATCATAACATTCAATAATATCTTAAATTCAATAAATATCTGTTGTTCAGATTTGATTGAATATTAGTATATGCCTTTAAGTTAATTTACTTACTCCTCAAGGAAGATTCAAGATTTGGATTAAAATTTTAATATTTTTATCCATAAAGTCCAGCAGCCCTGCTATATTTTCTGATCAATGCATTCCCCCACTTTGCAGACGTTTTCCAAAATTTTCTACTGTCTTCAACCTCTGACTCCCTGGAATGCCCCCGCCCTTCATTTTCAGCAGAAGTTCCTTCATACTTCATAAGAAAATAGAGCTATCCATTTTCACAGGAAAATAGAGGAAATTTCTTTCTTCCAGCCACACAGTATTGCCTACGCCTTTACCTATCCCTTCTTGCTTCCACCTGTTATGATAGGTTCCTTTGCCCATGGAAAGTATATTGTCCCCTCTCTCTCATGGACATCATTCTCTCTCTTGGGAGAAGAGAGAAGAAAACAAAAGGATGCAGAAGCAAGGTCAATGGAAAAGATCTCAGCCTCTTCTCTACCCTCTCCCTTCCATGCCTCCACCTCCACTTTCACCATCACCACTCCTCCACCCAGAAATACAGCTCATACCAGACACCATTTAAAAAGATCTTTTTTGGGTGCAGCGGTTAAGTTCACACGTTCTGCTTCGGTGGCCCGGGGTTCACTGGTTCGGCTCCTGGATGCAGACCTACACACTGCCTGTCAAGCCACCCTGTGGCAGGTGTCCCACATAAAATAGAGGAAGATGGGCATGGATGTTAGCTCAGGGTCAGTCTTCCTCAGCAAAAAGAGGAGGATTAGTGGCAGATGTTAGCTCAGGGCTAATCTTCCTCAAAAACAAAAAGATCTTTTTTTGATTCGTTCTCACTAGAAGTATGACATAAAAGAACAAAACTGACCACAAAAGACTATCCCTAAATCCTTTTTCTTAATCTATCCAACCTACAGAAAATGAAGTTTTTTCCTCCTCCTTTGAATTTTTTTATGTCTTTGGAAATATATACATATATATTCTGCGTGTGTGTTGAGGAAGATTGGCCCTGAGCTAATATGTGTTGTCAATCTTCCTCTTTTTGTTTGAGGAAGATTGGCCCTGAGCTAATACGTCTTGCCAATCTTCCTCTTTTTGCCTGAGGAAGATTGTCCCTGAGCTAACATCTGTGCCAGTCTTCCTTTATTTTGTACGTGGGATGCTGCCACAGCATGGCTTGATGAGCAGTGTGTAGGTCCGTGCCCAGGATCTGAACTGGAGAACCCTGGGCCACTGAAGCAGAGCACATGAACTTAACCACTATGCCACTGGGCGGCCCCTGGAAATATTTTAAGTTAAAAAAATGCCAGTGGACATTTTTCATTCATTTCATTTCATTTTTCATTCCTCATTTCATTTAACTGCTAAACATAACATGGCACCATCTCTTCCTATTGTTGTCAGTCCCCACATGCTCCAGGTTTTCTTCTCTAAGTATCCTTCTCAGGATCCTTCCAGGACTCTTTTCTCCTCCCCCACCATTATTTAATACCAGAAGACCTGACGTCTGTTCTCACAGTACACTACCTACCCCATTTCATTCCTGCCCGTGACTTCAAAGGCCATCTCTATGTCATTGACTTCAAATAGCAGGATGAGTTCTAAAGTGAAGAACCCTTCAGGAAACACAGGAATCAAGTGTTTAGGTACCCATTAGGCATCTGTTCAACAATATTATAATTGTAATTTTAAACTGCATTAAAGAAAACAAATTAATATTCCTCAAATAAAAACCACCTCAAATTTGTCTTCTATCTCATTAAGAAAAATGAAGAACTTTGCTTTCTTCACTACTATTATTTGTACCATGTATTTTAACTTTGCTATTAAAACATACAATATGTATATAGATGACCACATTCTGGATATCTATTATCATTACCTTAAGTTTATGACTCGTAAGACATTGTATTTACATTTAATGAAACATGTTATTTTACTATTTGAAATCCAGCTGGTTAACTATTTCATTGAAACCAACTGTGACATTGTATTGATGGTGTATTAAAAGCTCGCCCAAGGTGTGGCCAATATCCAGTCTAACATATGACCAAAACTTTGAAGCAACAACATCAGACACACAAAATGCATCAAATGTTTGGGATGATCAGTGAGGGCCATAGGAGTTCAGAGGAACAAGAGCTACTGCCAATGTCGGAGCCAGCTGGGGCCTTAGCCTATATACAAACCCCATATTGGAGCATTGAGAGAACCAATGGGCCCATGGACAGTCCTTTCCACAAAAGCACTAGTCTTCAAACCCAATGCACCCTTCTAAAATAATTTTATAAAACTATGTACCCCTCATACACTTCAGGGTTGACATTTAATTTTTTCATGATAAGTTTAAATAGCAAGGGATATAAGTCATAGTATCTGAAAACTATTGATGTTTTGGAATAAAACTGACACAATTCTTTTAATTAATCCAGAGTAATCTAAATGCTAGCGAGAACTATATGAACAGGATCTTATTTACAGCTGGAAACTTCCTATCATTCCTACTTCTTTTTGAACTCATATTTCCATCCCCACTGAATTTTATGCTAATATAAGAAGTTTTATGCTTGAAAGTCTCTCTATTGATCACAGTTCTCTGTCACAAAAGTATATATATAAAAATGACTTTTAAAAAGATTCCCTGTGACCATATGACTAAGTGTAAAAAAATTTCTTGTGTTGAATTATAATTATTTGAAGAGTACAATTATTAAAACAAAAACATTTAAAATTGTGGTGAATAATTATTAAACAGAGATCACAATTACTGGAAAAGAATCTCCTACTGAGTTGGACATATTTGGCTTTTTTCCCATTAATTTCATGTATTCCATCAGGGACTATTACTTATTGCTAAAAGAAGACAGCACCCAGCATCAATTTTCTCCCGCTTTTCCTTTTTTTTGGTTTGTTTTGTCTTCATTACTGTAACTGTGGAGATTCTTTGTTCACATAAATAAATAAATAGAAATGAAAGAAACTCCTTCCATATAACAATGTCACTCAATTCCTTGAACTCCTTCTCAGTGAAATGTCAAAAGTCAGTGATCTTTCATCAAAAATTATTTTAATCATATATTGGCTGACAACTCAATTAGACCCTGCTGCAATGTTGCTTAAAGTAGAGAACTGTAAACCATCTATCTGATTTGCAAATGGATTTGCAATACTGTCAATACCGCAAACAAACAAATTCTCTCTCCCTCTCTCTATTTTTTTTGGTAACCTCAAAGCTCTCTGAGTCTAGATACCAGTGGGAAATCCTCAAATAACCCTGGAGTTATGCACACTCTAGTTTAAAGTCCACTGCACAATAGCATGATGGCAATTTATATTACATTTAGATATGCTCAATTCTCCTAAAAATATACTAGTAAGTAAAAATAGAAGACACAGTAGATCTGAATCAAATAGCTTTCAATGAAAGATCTCCCAAGGAAATTCCCATTATCATCAGTAAATAAACACACGCACACCCTCTATACACACACATACACAGTAATGTTTCAAATATCTATGGCAATTTATTCAGGTTTAATACAGATTATGCAGAAATCTTCCGTAGAATACCATGATTTGTTTTATTTTACACAGCAAGACTGCATTAGCCAAACAAGGCAATACATTACTAGTAATACCCATTAATTCACTCATTTATACTGTTTGGAAGACAACTACAAGGTTTATTTCCTTAGTTGGATTCTGAGAAACAGAAAATTGGCTCAGATCTAAACACTGTGTCCTGGCTACGAACACCATCATTTCTCAAAGAGTTACAGGGAATTAAGAAAGCAGCCAAGTACCTAAAGCAAGTGCTGAGCGGTTTCCCAGCTTTAGGAGGCGGCAAGCTGAGGCCTTCCTTGTTCTGTTAAATCCAGAAACTCACACCACGAGATACATTCCACATATCTGAGCATACCAACAAGTTATTGTTGGTCTCTTATATCAAACAACACAATCTACAAGAAAACAACAAATGTGTGTCGATTTTTATCTGTGGGATGAAGCTCCTTTAGGTACGCTTATTCTCGGTTTGTACTTTTAGCATGTATTTGTCATGAGATTAAACTGTATGAGAAATTTTACTTATTAAGAATGAAAGAGAAGAAAATAAAAAATATGAGAGCACATAGCCTTTGCTAGGTACCAAAATCATAATGGAAAAAAGTTTATACTTTTAATTTATGAATAAATATCTTTCTATGCTTTTTTCCCTATTTTTCCTACAGGAACTAAATCAATGCTGATCTCCCGTCTCCAACGATACCTCTATATACCATACCAAATGAACGTGATACTCAGTGATAAAATGAACTAGTGATATTCTTCTCATTCCTTGCTTTAAAATCACCTTACCATGTGATACAGTCCACTCAGCTTTATACGCAGGGGGTGGGCAGGCTTCTAAGATGATCCTCAACAACCCAACCCTTAATCATCACCTCCATCCTTGTTATGACAGACACCTGTGAATATGATGGGCCACCACTCCCATGATTAGGTTATTTGGTACAGCTCACTTTAAGAAAGTGCCACTCTCTTCAGTGGGTCTTAGCCAATTACATGAGCTCTTTAAATCTAGGTGTAGACATCAGAGAGAAAGAGAGAAGTTGGAGATTTGAAGCATGAAAGAGAAATTCTCAGTCACAGGCTTTGAAGCTGGAGGGGGCCACCTGACAAGGAATGCAGGTTGCCTCTAAAAGATGAGAGCAGCCCCAGCTAACAGCTGGAAAAGAAACAAAAATCTCAGCCCTATAACTGCCAGGAACTGAACTCGGTCACAATCACATGGGCTCGGAAAAGGACCTTGAGTTCCAGATGATGATGCCACCCAGCCGACACCTTGATTTTAGCCTTGTGAGATCCTAAGAAGGGAAACCAGCCTCACAGTCCAGTCTTCTTACCTACAGAACTGTGAGATAATAAACAGGTGTGTTTTTTTTGTTTGGTTTGGTTTGGTGAGGAAGATTCTCTCTGAGCTAACATCAGTGACATTCTTCGCCTATTTTGTAAGTGGGTTGCCACCACAGCATGGCTTGATGAGTAGTATAGGTCCATGCCTGGGATCCGAACCCACAAACCCAGGCTGCTGAAGTGGAGCACATGGAGTTAACCACTATGTCATGGGCCAGCCCCTAAACAGGTATTTTAAGGCACTGGTGTTTTGCAAACTGGTCCCTGAATATGGGGGTGGGGAGGTGGGAGAAGGGGAGACCGAAGAAAGAGGCAGACCGCTCCAGATTGGTAAGTAGCAGTTATAATACGCAAGGGAACTTACGTACGAGGCTTGTCTTGAGCAGCCACAAGATGAGTAGATTTCCACAACTGCTGCCAGAATCTTAGAAGCTTATATAGAGGCCTCAACTGGGTGCAGCCACATACACCATCCAGATGGTCTCAGCAACACATTACTCTCTCAAGACTACATCCTTGGAACAGCTCCCAGTGTGGGAACTGTGGGCAGAATGTACATTCCAAGGACAGGAAAGTGGGTGAAAATCCTCCGATTTTCCAGATCCAGCTCAGGAGTCACTTTGTGGTCACCTCCTCTATGACCTCCTCCTACAGGCACTGTTTGTGGCAACTTGTTATACAGCAACAGAAAACTAATATAAATGCATCCCACAGACAGATCATTAGGGAAATTCAAATACCCTCAAAAAAGTATAAAAGGGCACTACTCCTCTACTTGTTCAGGATAATATGTACATTGTCTATTTATCTACTGTTTTTGGCTCTATACTGTGAACAAAAGCCCACTAGTGTCCACTAAAAGGAAAATAAACTTACTTGAAGGAAACCACAAATTAAAGCTATAATACATTTGACAAATAAGATATGCAAAAGACATTCTCTACTTCTCTATTTCTCATTCTATTTATAAGCCTCTGAACTACAAGTAAACTACACTCTGCACTTTGTTTATACAACCATGTGCTACATAATGATTCAGTCAACGACAGACCACAGGTATGATGATGGTCCCATAAGATTAGTACCATATAGCCCAGGTGTGGAGTAGGCTATACTATCTAGGTTTGGGTAATCATACTCTGTGGTGTTCACAAAATGACAAAATCACCTAACAATGCATTTCTCAGAAGGTAGTCCTGTTATCGGACAACACATGACTATATAAACATTCTAATTTAACTGCCACAACTTCATGATAAAGTCTTCACAGTCTTATTTCACAAAAGAGAAAACTGAGAGTCCAAAGAATTTAAGTTTAATATACTTAATATTATCTTAACCTTATACCTCTCCTCTATTTTATAGTGAAAATGTCTCTCCGCCAAAGACTCTATCTTCATTCAGCATATAACATCTTTCAAATGGCCGCACCCCAGACAACCTCACCACCAAACCGGTCAATGAATGTTGAGACCTCTCATTCTTAGTTCTTCTTTTTTTCTGCTTTTTCTCCCCAAATTTCCCCAATACATAGTTGTACATTTTAGTTGTGGGTCCTTCTAGTTGTGGCATGTGTGACGCCACCTCAACGTGGCCTGATGAGAGGTGCCATGTCCGTGCCCAGGAACTAATCAGCAAAACCCTGGGCCACCGCAGCCAAGCACGAACTCAACCACTCAGCCACTGGGCTGGTCCCTCTTTCTTAGTTCTGACTCAGCTCTTTGGAGTCATCCATTGGAGTGATGCTGTCCCTTGAATTTGCTGTTAGGCAACTTTGTTTATACAATGAAGGTGTTAAGAGGCTAAACCTTCCTAGAGCAGTGATTTTTCAGTCCCCGTTGCATAGGAGAACCACCTGGGAGCATAAAAACATCTGCTTCCTGGATCCCAATGCCTGAAGTGGGGACTGAGTGTGGAAATTTTTTAAATCTCTGTTTTTCTAAGATGGAGCCAAGGTTTAGAGCCACTGATCTAGAGCTGGCTTGTATCTTTGGAAGGGATTACAGGGAATATTGACTGGAAGTGATGGAGGAAGCGAAACACTAGCTAGACTATAGGGTCCTGTTTTTGCCCCAAGATTTCTACCTGTGCACCTGAAGCCTTAAAACAATCACTGAAAGGAAGGCCCGCTAAATATTTCACAGCTACGTTGACACAAATATGCCTGTGGCCTTTCTACAATAGGAGTCTAATTTTAAAAGATTTGCATCGTTGCTTTATTTAATATTTCTACTTAAGTCTATTTAAAAGGAGTATCTTCATCTTCTAAAATCACCGTTTGCTTCAATTCAGTGTAATACATAATGTTATCCTTTGTTTTACTCTTCAACTTAATTGTTTGCAACTTCTTTTGTCTTTTATTATTTTCCTGCATCCTATTTAATGTGTTTCATTTTTTTCTCTGTGATAGTTTTAGCTAGTTTCTCAATTCTTTATGCTGTAATGGAAACATCTTCATTAAAAAAAAATTAGAAATTTACAAAATAGGAAGTAAATTTGCATGTATAACGCCAATCTCAAAGGTAAACCTCTCTTACACTCTACAATCCACTTGTACCTAAGTTTTTTAGTTCCTTGAATACATTAAATCTCTCTGGCCTATAGGATTTCTTAGATGTTATTCCCTCTGCTTAAATAATTTATCCCTGGTTAATTCTTCCTTTCCTTGCTGGTTTCAGTTCAACATCAGTTTTTCAGGAATGTCTTCTCAGGTGTCTAAACTACTAATGTCCCTCCCATATGCAACCCTTGCAACCTCAATTAAAACCAAACATACCAGAGGGCCTGCCCCAGTGGCCTAGTGGTTAAGTTCGGCATGCTCCACTTTGGCAGCCTGGGTTGAGTTCCTGGGCACGGAACTATACCACCCATCTGTCAGTAGCCAATCTGTAGTGGCAGCTCACACACAAAAAGAGGAAGATTGACAATGGCTGTTAGCTCAGGGTGAATCTTCCTCAGCAAAAAAACAAAAACCAAACATATTAGAACCCAGCACAGTCTATTTTTATTAACTGTTTAATAGATCCCTTTGCCACTACGTTACATACTTAGTATTTAATTGGGACTCACTAACTATTTATTGAATGAAAGAATGCTAACAGTGTGGTACCTGTTTGACTTTCCAGATTTTGGATGCATATAAATATATTTATAAGTGGGATTGCACCATATATGTTGTGGTTATTTTCACTCAATAGGACGTCATAAACTTTTCCAGGTCAGTACATATAGATCTAACTCATTTTTTAACTTTATAGAATTCCATTTTTTTGTTTACACTCTACTGTATTTACCAATTCACTTGGTACAATCTTTTACTGGTGGAACTTATGCTGCAATCAAGATCTTTGTACATACATATTTAGTCACTTGTGCATTTATTTAATTAGAGTCCTTCAGGTGGGATCGAGTCAAAAAAATTATAATTTTAATTTTGATACATTTTGCCAGATTTTTCTCCAAAAGTTTTCCCTCCAATTTATACTTCCATCAATAGGGTTATTTTAATTTTTATCTTTTTATTTTATTTATGAAACACTAACTCATTTTCTTTTATTTACTATTATAAAAAGCCATTTATATTTATCTTAATCAATACATATATCAACTGCTATGAATCACTCAGTAATGACCAAAGTGATTCATTTCACAGAACTATGAGAATTGAATAGTGTAAAATATTCATAATTTTACATCTTAACCCACCTGCCGAGTTCATGAAAGCTAACTGAATGGTAGTGACAGCTTTCCAAGGCATTTATACTGCTTAACTCGAACCTAATCTAGTGAAAAACCTCACAGGATCTAAAATTAATTTTCATGTGTGGGAGGCACACAGTTTCAGAAGTACATGTACAAATTAAAAATAAGATGGCAGATCCAACACCATTTTTTTCTTTTTGATATTACAGCGTAGGTCAGCACCACATTTTAGAATCTTACATAAGTTGCGAATTGTACTTATACATATGTTGAAGTTACAAATAGCATACAACTTCACACATTTTCCAAAGCCTTGGAGATCCATAGGAGTATACACAAAAATTTGAGTATAATTACTATTTTAAAAGCAGGAGCTAAAGAATTAATAGGAGTAACAACATTAATAACAATTAAACCACCTGAGCCTTCACTTTAAAGAATCGAGAGTCTCTGACAAAATATAGGTTCACTCTTGTTTCTTACTAGTGGCAAATTTACCAAAAAACAAAATCATTAAGAATATGTGCATAAAATGTTCAGCGTTTTCATTATTACAGAATATCTTAACACATAATATTGTGAATAGAAAATTTATCCTCAATTATTTGCCCCCATTTGGTTGAGAATATGAAGTACCAAATGATACTTAGGTTTTGCAAATACTGCAAATATCTGCTAATTAGAAAAGAAGTTAATGGGTCGTGCAGAAATAGGGAGTATTAGGATATCCTTAGTAGTCCAGACATGATTCATTTTAGAGGCTAAGAAGTTAAGAAAATGATACAGAAAACATCAGTGGATGTAATAATGCTTATGAGGTATGGTCAAAAACAAGAAAAAGAAGCCACAGTATGTGTGTTTGTCTGTCTGTCTCTCTCTCTCTCACACACACACTCGAGTCTGTAGACTTATAGACTTGTATGGTTAGAAGGACACTGTATCTCATTTGGTTCAAGATCACTAATAACCCCCCATCAGAGTTGCATCTAACATGTCTGACCTAAGGTCATCTTTCCAAGTCATGTCCCTTCCTTGTGACAGGAGTTCCTGGGCTCACCAGGCAGACGGTCATCCCACACAGCCACAGTGATGTCAGGGAGCTCTTTCAGCTCCTTGCTGGACATCTCAATAACAAAGTCCCACAGGCATTTCCAAATCAACCTGTCCAGATTCAAAGTCATTTCATTCCCTGCTGCAGAACTGTTTCTTTTCCTAGAATGTTCCCTGTCACAGTTAACAGCCCCACTACTTCGCCAAGCTAGACCTTCTGGCATTACCTTTAATCCACTCCCTTCCCCATGCCCAGAGCCTGGCACATAGCAGGCACTAAGTGACAATATGTAAATGAAAATGAAAAAAAATGAAAAAATGGAGGAAAAGAAGAAGGGGAAGAACAGGAGAGGGAGAGAACAAGAGACAATGGGAAGGAGGAAGTTTCTTCCATTTTGGGGGTTAAATGGGGGCCCAAATGCATTCTTTCTGTGAGGGGATGGACTATATGCATCAGAGGCCAAAATGCATCAATTTCCACATTGATGACCCTTGACCAGACACTTCTATTTTTTCTTATTGAGTTATTACAATAGCCTTCTAACTTGTCTCCTGCCACTGGCCACCATTCTCTCATCTCAAAACCGTTATCTTGCTATTAAATTTATCATTCTTGCACATTCTCTCTCATTTACAGTAATGGTCACCTCTGGTTTAAAAATATGTTTAATAGATTCCACTATTTATACACCACGTTCAAATGCCTTAGCTTACTTTGGGCCCTTAAAATCCTATTCTTAGTATGCTTTCATACTTCCATCTTCTGGTAGCCCCAGACCCAACCCCCTTCCTACTCCCATTTACACCAAGGTCATACACAGGCACAACTGAAATGGAATTGGCATCCTTTCCACGTTTCCTCATGCTGTGTTCACAAACTGAACTATCATAACCTGATTCTTTCTCATATAAACCCTATACAGTTAAATCTATCCTAACAGTCAACCTAAAAGTCACCTCTCTAAATCCTTCTTTGATACTTTCAACTCTACCCTCTTTGTGCATCTACAAAATTTTGTTTTTTATAACAGTATCCATTGTAGTCTGAAACCAACAAATACAATATTAATCTAAGGATATAATTTTATAGTCAGGAATCCCTGGGCATCAGCTCCTCTGAGGGTTGACCAGGCTCTGCCACTTATGCATCTCTGCATCTCCAGCACCCAAATCAGAG